>NC_072475.1:39224482-39527241 GCF_027574615.1 Eptesicus fuscus
AACCCTGTTCAATGCTGCTTTTACTACAACGCACATGACCGGACCGACCCACCTGAGCCCCATCACTTGGAGCAGAGTGGATTGTCTCTGTCTGTAGGAACAGGGCTTGCATTTTACTATGGAGAACCTGAATGACAGAGGCCACATACTCTCAGTGACCATCGAGTGGTGGTCTCAGGACTCCACACGGGGTGGGGGGAGGCTCATGTGTCAAAGAACATGGTCTCTGTCAAAGAACTGGCCAGTGGGATTTAAGAGAAGAATTACTTTCATATAGAGAAGACAATAATTTTATTGCATCCTAATTTTTTTTATCAGTTTACATTGCACTATTTCTGTTAACTTAAAGTTATCATTCAGTTGACATTTTTTCCCTTCTGAATGTTATCAGTATTTGGGTAACGTGAGTCCCACTCATTCCTGCACCGATAATTCCAGTGGGTCTTGGCTGCCTCCAACCTGCATTGCTGTCTAGATGCTGGTCCCTGGGCTCTCACCACTGTGGGTTCCCAAGGTCTTCAGTGCTCTCAGTGCTGTCTTCAACCCCAGGAGCCACTACAGGAGCCATGCATCTTCCCATGTTCTGGCCAGAGCTCTCCTCAGCATTGCTGCTGTGGCTGACTCCCTCCCAACCCTCGTCCAATGTGCATCTCACTGTAGATTTCATTTTTCCTGGGTGCTTCCTTGAGGACCCCACCAGCTATTGTCACCACCTCTATGGAGACCTTCTAGCTTTGTCTGCCTCTGGCTGGCTGACACCGTACTTTCCAGACTACCTGTTCAGCATCCAGGTAGTCCACAAACATTTACTGAAGGCCCATGAAGTACCAGGTCAGACACTAGAGTCACAGGGTCGTTGCCTTCAAGGAGCTCAGAAATTAGAAGGGAATGTGGATAGAGAAGGCAACTATAATAATACAGTGCAAGACATGTTAAAGAAAACAAGAAGCAGAGAGCAGAGACCAGGCAGGGGTCCTTTGTAGACGTGCCCCTCCCGTATTCCAACTTTGCAACTCCAGACAGAGTCCTGTGCCCGAGGCTTTGGATGCAAGAGCAAGTCACCACAGATCCCAAAGGCTGACAATGAAAGGCCTTGCAGGGTTTATTATAGCTTTCCCATACTGTGTCCTAGGGGTGGGTGGCAGGTGCCCAGACTCTCTGATGTTAGTAACCCACTTGGCTTCCTAACTCCCACACTGGAGGCAACCACCAGTGTAATTTCCACTCACGATGGACTCTCTCCCTCTAACACAGCCAGGCCTCCCATGTTCCTTAGGCCCAACCATGGCACAGGCTCTGGTTCATTTATTCACCAGAAAGCACTTGACTCTGTGCCATGAGAGCTGTGCAGAGTGTCTGTGGTTAAATAAAAAGGATTTCTCTGACTATGGGACCTGAGCTGTGGTTTGTTTCTCTACCAGTGGAGGTGGATTTGTGCTGATACTCTCACTCTTTCACTAGCTTCCTATGCAGCCAGTGGGAGATATTCACAAAATATCAGGTGTGAGGTCTTCACAAGCCATATGAAGATAACTGGCCTACAAGTGGATCAATTTCACAGGAGGCATAGTCTGAGTTCCTGGCCTACAGTGACATCATTAGCTCAGAGGAGAGGTTCAATATATGGATCCAATACCGCAGCTGCTTTCATGATAAAGAGTTTATGAGCTGGTTCTAAGAAGTATACTGTAAGGACGAGTCTATGCATATTATTATCATAGTTTCCATCAATTAACAGATTAACTGAATAAAATAACTGTAAAATAGACAAAAACAAAGTATATGGAAAAATTTGGTGAAAATATTTATTCCCAATCTATCTGCCATGTATTTATAACACCTCCAGAGAGATTTTCATATTTTTAATTTTTCCTATGTAATCTATAGAAAATACATGTAAACTGGGCTTTCAGTAACAACATCCTTAAAAATCATTGCCATTGTTGTTCTCTAAAGTGTCCACTTGCAGATTCTTGAAATACCTTTCACTCCTAAGGAAGACCATTCACAGATATGTCATTTTGGTTCATTAAAATGAATTCCTTTCTTGCTGAAGAATGAAATAGTTACTTAAAAACAACACATTGCTTCTTTATAAGATAAAGTACCAAGAAGATTAAAAAGTAAAATACAAGATGGCAAGGTAAAGTCCTTTGCAAGAGACTATCTGCTGCTCAACAGGGTACTTGCTCCTTCTCTACTACATTCTGCATTGACACTGGAACCCTAGAGCTTGGGCATACATACTGTAACCCCAACTAGCTCCCCCCACAATGCAGCATGTCTGTCTCCATCCAGCCGACCCTCCACCTGGCACTGCAGCAGCTGGAAGGTGATTGGCATGCCCTCTGACTGCCTTATAATTCTTTCAACCACAGCCTACATGTTAATGAAGTTTAATGCTTCCAACCCCATTCACTCTCCAGAACTAGATGGAAGGAAGCTGCTACTGATCAATGTATAGATGGATCCTCTACCTCCTTTGGTGCTCAGGCCCAGGAAGAGAAAGACTGAATTTAGAAATATTAGGGTGTATTTTGGGCAATACTATGGGAAGGAAGTGCCTTTTGTAGGCTGGACACACTCCCCAGAGAGCTCTGGGTATGAAGGAAGGAGGAAAGAAGGAGTCTCTGATTTATTTCAGAGCTCAAAATTAAACTCATTACTTGGTTACTTTGCTGTTGTTAATTTTCTTTGATAAAAAATATTATCACAAATGCGAGTTAAAAACAAACATAATTTGTCCTAGGAATAGATTTGAAATAATGTAATACCTAACCTGATTTCATATCAATTTTAATAGCTTTTTTAAATGTAGGTATTGGTTTTCTTAAATAAGGAACATTTTGAAAAACTGGAAAATATTGTTTGAATACATATACTTTGATTTGTTTGTTTTCATTCATCCAATGTCCATGTACTGAACACTTATGGCAGCTCCATAGCACTAGGCCAAGAAGAGCAGTGTGGTGTAAAGACCCTTGCTATTCAAAGTGTGGCCCTGGACCAAAATATGAACATCAATAGGGTGCTTGTTAGAAATACAGCCTCTTAGCTGCATCAGACACACTGAATCTGAACTTGAATTAAACAAAATTCCCAGGTGATTTATATGCACATAAACATTCTTGAAGCAGCAGTGTAGAGCAGTAGTCTCCAAACTTTTTTTTTTTAATTTAGTTTATTGGGGGTGACATTGGCTCACAAAACCATACAGGTTTCAAGTGTACAACTCAAAGTCATGCACCCTTGTCCATTAAAAAGAGTAGTATCTCCAATATGGCTGTATAGTTTTCTAAATTATATAACTACTACTGTAACATATACATTTTATAAAACTAAAATGATACGTTAAAAATAGACATTCTAGTAATTTCTTGCTGTTGTCTCAAAGGATCATCTTGATCACACACCCACTTTGTAGATCTTTGGCCATGAGGTGAAACACTGGACTTAAGATAATGAGAATGTAGTTTTGATTCCCGGCTTTCCCACTGCTTAGTTTCAGTTCTCAGGAGGGTTTGGGATAATCCACAACTCCAGTTGCACAGCACTCTGGGTTGCAGAGGGAAGAGGTGAGAGAGAAGGGGAGCAAGCAGGAAGAGAAGTCATGGCCAGGGAGAGGCTAATACTCATAAATCAACTCCCAGTAAGAGAAAGGTAACCCCAGTTCAGTTACAGGTAGGTTCACAACGTAAAGGGATTCTACTTCTTCGGAAGTTGTGAATGTAGTGGGCAGTTATCAAAGGCAGATATTGACTGGGTGAATACATAGGAAATAGAAAACTGATGAGAAGTGAAAGCAGGTGCCTTCTGGGAAGAATCAAAAGGGTGAAAAGTTTAGAGATAGGCAGAAATGGGTTCAAAGCTGGCTCTACTCTTATAATCTTAGTAACTTACTTAAATTGTCAGAGTCTCCATTTCTGGTCAAGGCTAACAAGAGGACCTTGGACTGTGGAGAACTTTCACAACATTAAGCCACCTTCAAAGAAACCTGTTTGGCTTGAGGTCATTCATAAAGAAAGAGACAGAAGAGACAAACAATTCCAAATGAAACAACCTGTTCTTCCTCAACTTCTCCCACATGTGATGGTTAACTGTATATGTAAACTGAACTGGGCCATGGGGTGCCCTGGTATTTGGTCAAACATTATTCTAGGTATTTTTGTGAGGATGTTTTGGGATGAGATGAACATTCAACTAGGTAGGCTGAGTTGAGCAGATTGCCCTTCTCAGTGTGGGTGGGCCCAATCCAATCAGTTGAAGGCCTCAATAGAACAAAACAGCTGATACTCCCTCAAATGAGAGAATTCTTCCTGCCTAACTGCCTTTAACTGGGATATTCACTTTTTTCTGACTTTGTATTCAAACTGAAACATAGGCTCTTCCAGGTTTCAAGCCTGCTGGCCTCTGGACTGGACTACACCATCGGCTCTCCAGCTCCTGGAGCATCTACAGATCTTGGAGACAATCACATGAGCCAATTCCTTATAATAAATTCTTTATATAAATGCATATATATATATACACACACAATGTGTTTATTTAATACTAGAGGCCTGGTGCACATAAAGTACACAACATAATAAATAATGTATTCAGAGTTATTTTTTAATATAATCATTTCTTATAAGGTATGGAAAAAATTAAGGAAAATTTAAAGCAAATATATGTGGAGATGTTGTTATGAAGACATTCTATGCAGTTTAACAGTAAGAAAGTTTTAAGTGTCTAACATGTTAATATTTACAGGTTATGCACAAATAGTCAAAGTTTAGTCAAATGCAAATCATGGAAAAGAGAACATCATCATTGGGTTTGTTTGACTGTTTGTTTTATATTTAGAGAAGTCAGATGTCTGAATTTGCCTCCCATTTTAATAACCAGAAGCACCTTACACAACATTTAAAAAAAAACAAACATTATCCACCTATTCTGTTCTAGACACTAGGCTACTTACTGATGTACAGGTAAACTTGCAGTCCTCACCTTCAAGAAACAATCCTAAATATCCCAAATAGTTTGTGTATCTTCCACCCATTTTCTTCCCTGTCACCAATACATGTGGATGGCTTACTTCTATAGAAAGGAAGAAAAGCTCAGCTTGTTCATATGCAAGCAGCTGGTGAGCAAATGGAGGCTTCCTTACTTGGATTGCATTTGATCAGTGTCATTTTGTGACCTTTACTTTAGAGCCACACTGCCCAATATGGTAGTGAACAGACAAATTTGGCTATTTATGTTAACTAAAATTACATAAGGTCAATTAAATCACTTCTCAGTCACATTAATCACATTTTGAATGCTCAGTAGCCGCATGTGGCTAGTGGCTACTGTGGTAGACAGTGCAAATTTAGAACATTTCCATCTTCCACCTGTTTAGAGTATGGCTTTGCTTGTTAAGGAATAGTCTTTGGTTATAAACTGGCTATGCCCCAGAGTTGGTACTCTCAATTTTCCATAGCAACAGAGTACTTGATAAGTCAGACTGAAGCTCGAATGAGATAGATATACAGATATATAGTTACATAGAGTAATATGAATACAGATATAGATACAGATGAAGATAAGGATATCTGTTCTACACAGGTACCCACTCCTCACATTCATTCTTAAGGAGGAAAACGATCAGTCAGTCAGTAATTAGCAGAATCAACCCTCTGAACTTTATTTGAGTAGGTGATAGTTTGTAATTCTTTGTGACTTTTCCCTTCTAATTGAAATTTTCCTGGCTGCTTTATTCTCAAAGGTGATTTTGTTGGAAAGTATAAAATCTGTAATTACCGCATTAGCTCACAGAAGAATTAGACAGGGTACATGGTTTGTAAATGTCATTTGATATTTGCATGAGGCATTTAAATTCCTCCCAGTGTTAATGCACCACAGAGCTCTTTGTACTGTTTCTGAATTGTTTCTTTTCTTAATTTTGATTCTGCTTGCAGCAGGCAGTTTAGAAGTTGATGGAAAAGTTATACTTTTATGTTTTACTAGTGGTCCGGTGCAGATTCATACACATTGAAAGGAAATTAATTACTGCAGCTCGGTAGTAAACC
The DNA here is from genome assembly GCF_027574615.1 of Eptesicus fuscus. Classification (NCBI taxonomy): domain Eukaryota; kingdom Metazoa; phylum Chordata; class Mammalia; order Chiroptera; family Vespertilionidae; genus Eptesicus; species Eptesicus fuscus. Next base: position 39,230,536 of record NC_072475.1, read on the forward strand.
AGATTCAGGGCCGACAGTGCTCCAGCAACAACATAACCCACCGCCAAAGGTGGAATTGTGCGGGCCCGCGAGGAATCCGGCTCCCTCCTCTCTGGTTCCAGGGTGAGTCACCAGAGAACCACCACTGCCAAGTCACCGCAGCTTGGCAGCTCCTGAGTTGAGCATCTGCCCCCTGTTGGTCAGTGCGCATCATATGTACCGGCCAGTCCGACCATCTGACAGTCACCTAGCCTTCTATATATATATACTAGAGGCCTGGTGCACAAAATTTGTGCACTGGGGAGGGTGTCCCTCAGCCCAGCTTGCACCCTCTCTAATATGGGACCCCTTGGGGGATGTCCAACTGCAGGATTAGGCCTGATTCCGCTGATCCTGCAGTTGGACATCCCTCTCACAATCCGGGACCGCTGGCTCCTAACCGCTCACCTACCTGCCTGATTGCCCCCTAACTGCTTCCTTGCTGGCCTGATTGCCCCCTAACTGCTCCTCTGCGGGCCTGATTGCCCCCAAATACCCTCCCCTGCTGGCCTGATCACCCCCAAGGCTTTTATTAGTATAGATATGACCCTGCACAGAAAATTTTACTAACCCTGCTTTACAATAAGGGCTTGACGATTGAATCATTAGGACCAGACACCAAGATTTCCTTTCTTTGAATAGTGGAGGGAATACTTATCTTGTCTTTAAGTTGCCCGGAAATTAAAATGAGATAATGACTTAGAAAAGTATAAAAGCACCATATAAAGACAACTGTCTTTTTAATGAAGTGGCAAAATGAAAAACACTTTTTATTCTCCTCTTCCTTCCTTTACAGCTTTTATTTAAACTTTGAAATTTATAAAAATTTCACCCCAATTTTCATTTCTTTACATTCAACATTATTTGTATTGGTTTCAGGTTTTATATTAGTTACAGAATAGTGGTTAGACAATCATATACTTTACAAAGTGTTCCCCGATATTTCTAGTACCCACCTGGCATCATACCATCATTACAACACTACTGACTATATTCCCTATTTAAGTGACAATGGGTTTACAGGTTCCTTTCAGTCTTTCTTTTGTGTTTCTCATCCTTCCTTTTCTTTCTCACTTCTTCCCTCATTTTCTTTATATAGTATCTCAATTGGCCATCAAAGCTCAGTGAAGGCACTGGGACACCCTTCATCCATTTTACAGACCAGGAAACTGAGGCCAATTCCAGTTGGCTGTGGAACTTGACTCAGCACAAAGGAAGCCCTCAGAGCCATGCTCTTTGAGCTTCCTAAGGGGCAGCGGCCTAGCAAACAGAACAAACCTTCCAGTCAGGCTTCCCAGCCTCTTTCTCAAGCACCTCTTCATTGCTGATGCTCCACATTCTTTCCTCTCCCCCCATTCTTTACTGCCCCCGCTTCTCAGAAGCAGGTGGAAGGCTTCCCACTCACTGCCTAGGCATGCTCTGCTATGGGGCAGGGTGTAGCGAGCTTGCTTTTGGGTGAAGGCAGGAGCAGTAGTCACTGCCTCTGAAGTGTGAAGGCTGCCTGAGCGAGGCCCATTAGCACTGGGAGCTTCTCTGAATCACGTCAGTCAGTCCAGTACCCTGCAGTGCAGCACCCCTTCACTGAGGTGGCTCCACCCCTCAACCCCCGCCTCAGGGGTGAGGGTCCTTGCCCCTCTGCCAGGAGTCCTTCCATGCCCCTTGATCCTGCGAGAGGCTGGGGGCAGGACTCCGGGTGGCCTATCCAAAGCCGGATAGGCCACCCGGAGTCCTGCCCCCAGCCTCTCACAGGCCCAATCATGGGCATAGCGGAGGTGTGGTCAATTTGCATGTTTCTCTATTATAAGGTAAGATAGATAATGCCACGGACACTAAAAGAAATGAGAATGCAAAAACTATGTGAGGAAATTTTAGTCTCTGATCTACTGTTTCCTTGAATTAATTATTGGAGAAGTAGAACAAGCTCCCAAAATCTTATCCTCAGAGTTCATGGAAGAGGAAGAAGTAAGACAAGTCCAGATGAACATAAAAGTTGATTAAATGTCATAATAAATACATGTTCTAATGCAATCCTTTTTGAATTTTCCTTTTTGAATTTTACATTTAGTTTTGATGGTTTTCATTAGTGGTGTGACTAGGATGACTGATTTTCCTAGATTCAGAAGCTGAAGTATGCAGACTGCAGGTAGTTTCACTTACATGGGGAAACTTTTCACATCTGAATATCATCTGTTTTGGCTCTTGACACCAATTCTTACCAGTATCTTTGGTGGCTAGTTGTTACTGAATTTTCATTGTTGTCACAGGTGTCTATTTCCATGAATGGAGTTGTTCATCTTTCAAGTCTTATTTGAATTGAAATATTTTTAAATTCCATGGATGCTCTGGGTCTGTTTGTTGTGTGTGTGTGTGTGTGTTTTGTTGTTGTTTTTTTTTGTTTTTTCATATAAGTAGGATCTTGCATATAGTGATCCTTTGGCCAATTTTGATACCATTCTTTGCAGAATTCTCACTAGGGCTCTTAGTAATGTACTCATTTGCACATATTCACTCCCATATTCCCTTATAATTAATAATCCAATGTGATCTGACAAATGCATTAGGATTTTATAACTTCTAACTGGGCTTCCTTTAAAAAGTTTTAATAGTTTTTAAATTATAGTTCAAAACAAAATTATAGAACATATATCAGTAAAATTTTTTTATTTCCTTAAAATAAATGTTCATAGTATCTTCTCCCCACCCCTGCAAAGATAGGCACTGTTAACATGAGGAATAGATCCTTTTTCTATGTATATGTGTGTATGCATATATACTTTTCAACAAATCTAGGATCATATATGTTATTTTATAATATGATTTTTTACCTTCCCTATCTATTCTGAATATCTTTCTTAGTCCATAACATCTTAAGAAATGATACACCATTCTAGAATAGCACTTTTAATGGTTCACTAGAAGTCCAATGTTTGCAAATACCATAATTTATTGAACTGGCCCAACCATTGGATAATTTGGTTGTTACTGACAAAGTGGCTTTATCATAAATAACTTCTGGACTTGTTTACTCTAGCATATATTTACTTTTTATGTTAGTATAAAGACTTCTGAAAATTATTGGAAATAATCAAATTTTAGTACTCTTCTATCTATACTAATAAAAGAGCAATATGCTAATTAGACCAGACATCTTCCGGACGTCCTCCCTGACAAAGCTGGGGACATGGCCAGCTTGCAAACCACCTACGGCCCCTCACCCAGGCCGCTCTGCTCCCCAGTGGGGACCCCAACCCTGATCGGGGACATGGCCAGCCTGAAAACCGCCACAGGCCCCTCTCCCAGGCTGGCCCTGTCCCCCAGCAGGGACCCCCACAACAGGGACCCCCACCCTGATCCGGGGCCCCCTGCAGGGCAGGCCAGCCAGCCCCCACCTGTGCACCAGGCCTCTATCCTATATAATAATCCTATATAATTAAAGGGTAATATGCAAATTGACCCTAACGGCAGAACGACCGCTGGGCCAGTCACTATGAGACGCACTGACCACCTCTTGGTTCCTTTCCCCGGCTGGCAGGTTCCGATTACCTGATGACCACCTGCTGCGGGGGCGGGGCCAGTGAGTGGGTGCAAACAGCCGACCTCTAGGTCCCTTACCCTGCCATAAGGCACCGATCACCTGATGGCAAATGGGGAGCCAGGGGTGGGTGGCGGCAGGGAGTGGGGCCAGCTGCAGGCAGCTGGGGAAGATGGTCCTGATCACAGGCCAGGCTTAGGGACCGTACCCATGCATGAATTTCGTGCATCAGGCCTCTAGTCCTTACATAATAACGCACCTTAAAACAATAATTCATTGCTTATTTAAGCCCTGTGGACTCATTTTCTCAGCATTCTATTCAATTTTATGCTCAGTTGTCAATGCCCCTTTTCTAACTTCCTCTTGCTCTCATCCTCTGTCCTCCCAAAAACCTACTCAGATGTATTTCATTAATAGGAAGGCATATTTAATTAACAGTAACTTAAAGTTTTCCTTTTTTGAGGTTATTTGCATTTTAACAGGGGTTAAACCCTTGTATTAACAAGACCAGACTCTAAGAGAGGAACTGTAGGCATCCACCAGAAGGTTGGAGAAGACTCCTGTAAACAAATCACATAATGTATTATTGCTTATTATTCTAATTTTAAGCTGAGAAGAACAAAGTAAAAGGTGTTATTCATTGTTGTGGAACAATTCCATGGCTTTCTCATGTTTCTGCTTATTTTGTAAGTGAGATAATCCACAGCACAACCCCAGTTGAATATGTTCATTATTTGATTGTGGTGATGGTTTCATGAGTCTATACATATGCAAAAACTTATAAAAATATAACCTCAAAATATAGTACTTTACTGTATGTCAATTAGATTTCAATAAAGTTGTAACAGAAAATGAATTACCTGTCATTCTTCGTGACCATATTAGTTTTCTACTTTTACTTCTTTAGAAAGAAGCCTGTGTCCTGCTGTGGAACTTGGGCAAGTTACTAACATTGCTGGTACTCATTTTTCTCAATTTTAAGAAAGAGTTGTCTTTACCATGATAAAAGGTCCCTTTTACTATCTAATCTATGGCATGTAAGCTACATTCAAGAAGATTGAGGAAGTCCTAAACTCTGATACCTAAATCTTGATGATTACAGAAAATTTTCCAAGTAAAGGTGGGGCAGACTCTGTAGATTCTATGGATTCTTTTAACTGATTTCTCCGTTTGTGAGGCAACTGTGGGAGATTATGCCTGAACCCAGGCCAACAAGGTCCCAGATGGAAGATTAGAGAGATCTGAGGTTCCTATGTTGTCGTCATAATTGCCTAGTTAATATTAATAATAGGAAGAGAACCAAGGGGAGGCCAGACTTTATAAGCATGGTCATCTGAGCAGCTTCACCAGGAAGCTACAGCTTCACGCTCCCCAGAGAATCACCTGTCCATTTCCTGCATGTCACTGGGGGAAGGGATTGAACAAAGAGGGACATGGACACATGCACAGTGAAGTAGGTGAGTAGGGAAGCTGCTTGCCTTTCAGTCTAGCTGGGAAACAATGGATTGACTAGGGGTGGACCCCATCAGAAGCACAAAATCTTGGAAGGTTAAAATCCCTAGACAAAGAGTTCCCTTGCTTTTGCCTCTTGTTCACTCTTGTTCGCCTATGTGCTCACCTGTTCTCTCTCCATAGCCATGTGGCCTTAAGCAGCTGCACAGCCCATGGATGTGCAGACTCCACATACCATGGACTGCATCTGGGAACACAAGCTTAGTTAGCCAGATGCTGAACGGAACTGTATTTTAATATGGAACAGAAATGCGGGGCTGTGGCTTTATTCTGGCCCTGCTGAAGACAAGGTTGGAATTTTTCCATGGAGGGATGGACAGAGATGAGACCCTTAATTTTACATCATCAATAAAGCTTTCCACAAAACCCCATCCTCCCCGAGGGCCTCAGAAAGTTCTTTTCCTCGAGGCACCCCAAGAACACCACTTCCACCAATAACACCCGTGTCACTGAAGGAGAACATAGGGGGCAACCTGGGGGGTGGGCTAGCAATCTGAACCTGTGCCAGTGAGAGGTATCCTAATGCACATTCTTGTTAGCCTATAATGAAGTACTGTCCCTTCCTTAGGCAATAATCTCTTTTCCTAAATACTCCCAGTTTACAAGGGCCACAAACCAAGAATTTAACAGCTTAGCCAAAGGGGAGGTCACTGGCACCACCCAGGCCAGGCCTTTAGCTGTAATCTTACTTCCCCATTCTAACTAACTTAGGTAGGGCTGCAAAAGCCTGCCACAAAAGCCCAGAAGTTAGGAAATAAAGAATTTTAGGAATACAGTATATATATAAAGTAACCTCATTCTATAATGTGTTCAGGCTTTGGATCTTTGAATTCCCTGAGCCAGCAGTGCTGCTTTAAATAAAAATTTCTTTTTTTTCCTGAATCTTCTGAGTACCTGTTGTGTGTTTTCCAGTTGCCTGGTAAATTCTGCAACATCACTTGAGATTTCCCTTCAGATTTTATACCATCAGTATAAATTGTAGTGTCCATGAGATTGAAATTGATATGAGATGAAAAATCAGAATGCTTTAAAATTCTGTTCCAAAACCTTTTCAACTATTTATAGACAATGTTTTCTGGAATTCTAGAAATGGAAAGGACTGTGAATAAAATTATTATCATTAATCTTATTCTTCAAATAGTAATTTTAAAAAACAAGCAAATAAATAATACTAGCATTCATTGAATGCTTACTTCATTCCAGACACTTAATGCTTTGCATATGTTATATAATTTAATGCTCAAAACTTTTAAATATTATTTCTTTTAAAAAAACAAAACCACAAACAATCAAAAACAAAAAATGGAGTCATGCCACTATTAAGTCATGACACTATTCAGTGTCACACTGCCAGTGAAGTGCCAAGGCATTAATTATTTTGACCACAGCATTTACAGATTATGACTTGAACCTGAGTCATGGATTTTGAATTCTGCTCCATTCCACTTCTAATATACAGATAACTTTCAGAAAATCTCTAACCCTCTTCACATCCTGGTGTCTACATTTTGAAAATGAAGATAATGATAGTCTGCAAACCCACACATGGAAAACATAAGAAATATGACAATTAATTGGCAAAGAAAATATATTTGCATTGATAGCACCATCTTGTACAAAAATTTCAAAAATAATTTTATAGATTTGGTATATCATTTATCATTTCTAGATCTATCTCAAGTGTCAACCTAATTAACACTCTTTTTTGAAATCAACATAAAATCAGTTCAACCCTTCTGTCACTTCAGGAAGTGGAAAACCCACTCCCTTTCCCCACCACCCTGCCTTTGGAGAACTATCTATTAACTATTATTTTCCTGAACACCAGTAGTTCTCATTTCCTATTCTTTTTTTAAATTTATCTTTATTGTTGAAAGTATTACATATGTCCCCTTTTCCCCCCATTGATCCCTTCTAGCCCGACCCCCTACCCCAGCCCTTCCACACATATGCTTATGTCTATATGCATATGTTATTTTGTTAATCTTTTCCCACCCACCAGCCACCCTAGCCTTCCTCTGAGATTCATCAGTCTGTCCCATGTCTCTATGTCTCTGGATCTATTTTGTTCATCTGTTTATTTTGTTCTTTAGATTCCATATCTGAGTGAGGTCATGTGATACTTGTCTTTCTCTTAGCGTAATACTCTCTAGGTCCCTGCATGCTGTCTCAAAGGGTAAGAGATCCTTCCTTTTTACTACTGTATAATATTCCATCATGTAAATGTACCACCGCTTTTTTATCCACTCATCTACTGATGGGTATTTGGGCTGTTTCCAGATCTTAGCTGTTGTAAATTGTGCTGCTATGAACATTAGGGGTGCATATATTCTTTCTGACTGGTGTTTCAGGTTTCTTAGTATATATTCCTAGAATCGGGATCATTTGGTCAAATGGCAGTCCCATATATAATTTTTTTAGGCAACTCCATACTTTTTCCATAGTGACTGAACTAGTCTGCATTCCCATCAGCAGTGTACGAGGATTCCCTATTCCCCACATCCTCTCCAGCACTTGTCATTTGTTGATTTGTTGATGATAGCCAGGTATGGAGGTAATACCTCAGTCATTTTAGTTTGAATCTCTCTGATGATTAATGACTTAGAGGATTTTTTCATGTCTCTTGGCCATCTGTATGTCCACTTTTGGATATTAACCCCTTATCAGATGTCTCATTGGCAAATACTGTATGTTCTCCCACACAGTGGGCTACCTTTTCATTTTGTTCCTTTTGCTGTGCAGAAGCTTTTCCTATTCTTACTGTTATCCCATTCCCAGGGATTATTCTTTTCGCTTCATCTTACACAAAACAGGGAGGAGCAAGACTATTCCTTGATTTCTCCAAAATGATGTCAATTATTTGTCTACATGATTTTTCTGAAGTTTTAAGGTAATGGCAGAGGGGAGTTAAACAGCACAAAATTACATGGAAGACATTTTAAAACAATATTTGATAATCCTTTGCCTTAAACTCCTTCAATGGCCAGTGAGCAGGAATTATCACCAACTAGTTCTCTTCAGGCCCCAGTCATCTGCCACATAATTCAAGCACTTCTATATGACTAATCCCTCTCTTATTTTCTCTTCCTTACTGAAACCCCTAAAGCAGTGATAACTTTCCATGCTGACTAGTTTAGCTAATACTTCCATATATTTCCTTCTAGACTGTAATCCTCAGTCCTCATCTTCACAGTACATAGGCAGTTTTAAAAAACATTTGTCTCCCTAAGAGGAATTCAGATAGTATTCACTAACATACATTTTTAAAAATCCCATTTCATATTTAATGTAATGATACCTTGATAATTTAGAGTCACTTGTTTGCTGATTTAACAAAAAATAAAAACAGAAAGTAAGCATAAGTGGTTCCTGGGAAGCCAAAGTCATCATCTCAGGCAATTTATATATAAAAATAAAATTGCACAAGAAGTAGTAGTAATAATCAAATGATAATAACAACATTCAAAGAGTTTCTCTTAAATGTAAAAAAAAAAAAAAATCCTCAGAAGCCAATGTTACTTTAGTGAAAAATGCTTACTTCAATTGTTAAAAACTGAGTGTAATAGGGAATATAAGAATAGTTCCTGGGTATGACTTGCTCTCAAATATGAATCTAATACATCAATAAGTTAATTTATCATGTGATGAAGGCTTTGGAAATAGAAATTATGATAAAACTAGAGGTCCAGTGCATGAAAATTCATGCACTGGATGGGGTCCCTCAGCCCAGCCTGCCCCCTCTCACAGTCTGGGACCCCTCAGGGGCAGGAGGTGACCCGGTGATCAGGGGAAGGTGATGCCCCATCACACCTCTGCTGCTGCCATGGCCGGCAGTGCAAGCCTCAGCCAGTCCTGGTTACCTGAGCCTCGGGCAGCCCTGGGAAGCTGGGCAGCCGCCATCAGAGGCTTGCCTGTGCCTCAGGCCGGCCCTGGGCAGCTGGGGGGCTGAGGGGACGGGGAGCTCTGGAGGCAGGCACGCGGTGTGGCCGGCTGTGCCGGGCACCTGTTGTCCAGGCGGGGCTGAAGGGACTGGGCACCACCATCCTGTAGCTGTGGGTGCCGCCATCTTTGAGGGCGGGGCAGTCAATTAGCATATTCCCTCCTTATTGGCCGTGGGCACCACTATCTCTGCGACAGTGTGAGGGTCAATTAGCATATTCCCTCTTTATTAGATAGGATTGGGTGCACATGAAGATAAGCCAACTTGGCTGCACAAATAAAAAGAAAAAGAAAGAAACTGAAACATTATGTACAAAAAGTAAAACCAAAAAATAACCATTACCAGGGCCTGCTGGCATGGCTCAGCAGCTGAACATCAACCAATGAACCAGGAGGTCACGGTTCAATTCCCCGTCAGGATACATGCCCGGGTTATGGGCTCATTTCCCAATGTGAGGCATGCAGGAGGCAGCTGATCAATGATTCTTTCTCATCATTGATGTTTTTATCTCTCTCTCCCTCTCCCTTCCTCTCTGAATTTAATTAAAAATATATATATTTTTGAAAAAACAGTGCATTCCTTTTTATCATGAATTCAAATGCTGTACTTTCTGGGCTTAACTTGTATCTTAAACTTTTAAGATGATAACCATATGTTTGATTGGTAATTGTTTTTTTTATTACACTTGACACATTTTTAATTGTTTCTATTGATTTTTTTTCTTCCTAGCAATTGTATGTGGTGACCAGAATATTTAATATAGGACTCCCCTGCTTTACCTTCAAGGAGAAGGTATAAGTCATAGTCAAGAATATATTTTTAAAATCCTTATCAAGAAAGTTTTATAAGCATGAAAAGGGTATAAAGTATTTAGCAAAATGGCTCTTGCTCCCATAAAGAAACTTTTAAAATAACATTTAAAGTGGATAATAAAATAATCTAATAACACACACAAGCAAAAACAACTGAGCAAGGAACAGAAAAAGATAGGAATTTAATGACCAGCAAGGGTTTCCATGGTGAGCTCAGAAATATTAAGAACCAGTTTGCTGAATTAAACAAAACCTGTAAGACAAATATTTCCTAGGTGAACTGTCCAATCCACCACTCTCCTTTTTCTTCCCTTTCTAAGCTGGAAAGGAAGAGCACTAGAAATTCTACAGAGATCCTTATACAGTAGTCCCTCCTTATCTGTACTTTTACTTTCCATGGTTACAGGTACCTGAGGACAACTACTGTAAAAATATTAAGTAAAAAATTCCAGAAATAAACAGCTCATAAGTTTTAAATTGCACACTATTCAGAATATTGTGATAAAATCTCTAGCCAGCCCACTCCATCCCACCTGAGACATGAATCATCCCTTTGTCCAGGGTATCCACACTATACACCCTATCTCACTGTTAGCTACTTAGTAGCCAACTTGGTTATCAGATCAAATGTCACTGTATCTCAGTGCTTCTGTTAAAGTAACTTGTATTTTACTTCATAATGGCCCAAAAGCTCAAGAGATGTGATGCTGGCAGTTTGGATATGCCAAAGAGAAGCTGTAAAGTGCTGAGCACAGTACAATGGGGTATTTTGAGAGAGAGAGAGAGAGAGAGAGAGTGAGAGAGAGAGAGAGAGAGAGAGAGAGAGAGACCATATTCACATAACTTTTATTACAGTATATTGTTATAATTGTTCTATTTTATTATTAGTTATTGATATCTTACTGTGCCTAACTCATAAATTAAACTTTATTATAGGTATGTATGTACAGAAGAAAAAAACAAAATATAGATAGGGTTTAGTACTATGTGGCTTAAGGCATCCACTGGGGGTCTTGGAACACATTCCTGAGGATAAGGGGAGGTACTATTGCACATTGTGAAAATTGCCCAATCAGCTTTCTAGAAGCTATAGAATTCCAATTACCATCAGGTCTCAATAGGATTTGGAATCAGCATTACCCTAATTTTGTCTAGTTAGAAATTGTGGCACAAAAAAAAAAAAAAAGAAAGAAAGAAAAACTGGACAGTTTTATGTCTTTCTGAACTATGCATTTAAGTTTTGAACCAGAAAAGTGTAACCTAGAGCAGTTCTTTTCTAGAACCTTTGCATTTTCCTAAAACCCTATAATGTTACTCCTTCCACTGTAACCCCTCTTCCCTCTCCCCACCCACCCATCCTTACCCCCATGCAGCAGACTCCTTTAAACTCCCAGTTCAACTGTTCCGATAGTACTTTCCCTGGAGGAACTACATGGGCTACTCCTGAACAATCAACTATCTTGCAAACTGAATTTCTCCTCAAATTTTGCTTCTAGATGCCCAGAAAACCCACCCAGGCAGACATATCCTATATCTTCAGATAAGAAAGATAAATAGACTCCATAGAGGACAATATAAAATCTAAAATTGAAATTCAGAAAGAAAATCAAATCCCTCAATCATTTTACCAGACTAGAAACAAGTGTGTATGCTTACCTGATGGTAGTGAGCAATGCTCGCTTTTTGTGCCAAAGAAGTCAGTCTTGAAACTGATGTATACTGTGTCTGACTTCAGAAAACCAGCTACTCCCACTCTTATCCAACAGGACCACCCCTCCAGAGATTCTTCTGGCTTGGGCTGTGCACATTTGCTTCCTGCAAAGGTGGTTGATTATGGTTTGATTGTGTGAAGGTTGGTAAATTGAATGACACTATCTACACTAATAAAAGAGAAAGATGCAAAGTGACCATACCTTCGCAACGCCCACCAGCCAATCAGGAGTGAGTATGCAAATTAACCCAACAAAGATGATGGGTTAATTTGCATACACAGGCACTGAGTGGCCGGGGCCGTGACACTTGTGTTGTTGCTATGGCAACAATGCAGGTGTTCCGCACCGCCCCAGCCACTCGGGGCCTCTGGGTAGTGTGGGAAGGCAGAAAGGCTGCTCCAGGCAGTAGCGAAGGCGGTGCCAGCAGCCAGGGAAAGGAAGGCCATTCTTGCATGAATCTTCATGCATCAGGCCTCTAGTTTACCAATATAAGTTGCATGCATGTGAAATTGAAATTGGGCATCATTAAGAGGAGCCTCTTTCTGCCCCCGTCTTCCCATTATGTCATTTACCAGGTGCAGATACCTCAGGATGAGGGAAAACCACGTGTTAAGTAATTTTGCATGCTTAAGTAAGTCCTGGGTGAACATGAAGGTTGGATTAGTCACAGCTAGACTTTCAGGACTGGCCAGACTTACTTTGGAGCTAGGACCTGCAGCTGGCAACTGGGCAGTGATTCAGAAGGTTGCCGATGCTAAAAGAGAAAAAGAACACATGAGACTCACATGCCTATAATTAGCTCTTAATCTCTTTAAGAAACACCCTTAATTTCCCAGGTGGTGGCTTCTTTTCCCATCCAAAGAGTTTCTGGATGCTAAATTAATCTGATTTCATCAGGACGGCGATGTGGGGGGAATAAAGGGCAAGAAAGATGAGCAGCAGAAGAATTTTATTTGAGCTCCCACCATTCACTGGTGCCTCTGGCTGGAAACACCAGAAATATGAAAGTGATGGACACAGTGAAGAGTAAACTTAAGAAGAGAAACTGGAATGCTGAAGTCTAAACACAATTATTAGAGAAAGAAGAAGCTCAGAAATCAGTAAGTATCACCTGAGGAGACATTGGTAGAAGAAGAGGGGGAAGAGAGGGGAGGAGACCTGGAGGAAGAAGGAGAAGGCAAGAGAAAAAAGAGAAAGTGAGAGAAACAAATGGAAGAAGTGGGAACCTCATGACTTGATTAGAACTGTGTCCTCAGCATAAGCTCAGTTCGGTTGGCATAAGATGACTCTACTACCTGGTAGCTCACAACAATAGCATTTATTTCTCTCTCATGCTACATGTCCATTACAGGTCAGCTGCCACTGGGCACTTCATTACATTAATGTAGGTTTCAGGCTGACTGACAGAGAGGCCATAATGAAGGTTTCTGAGGGAAAACAACACAGCAAGATCACAAGCTCAGAGGACACACATCACCTCTGCTCACATTTCTTTTGTCAAGTCAAGTCAACATGGCCAAGCCTAATGTCAGTGGGAATGTATATTAATGGGAATATATATATAATGGGAATATATATTTTGAACAATATATAATGATTTAACAATCTACACTAATAAAAGAGAAAGATGCAAATTGACCGTACCTTCATGACACCCACCAGCCAATCAGGAGTGAGTATGCAAATTAACCCAACAAAGATGGCGGGTTAATTTGCATACACAGGTGTCCAGCAGCCGGGGCAGGATGCTTGCATCATCGCCATGGTGACGAAGCTGGCGTTCTGTACTGCCCCAGCTGCTCCAGGCCTCTGGGCAATGTGGGAAGGTGGAAAGGCGGCTCTGGGCTGGAGCAAAGGCGGTGCTGGCAGTCAGGGGAAGGAAGGCCCATTCTTGCACGAATCTTCGTGCATCGGACCTCTAGTATGTAATAACTGAAAATGTGATCTTTACAAGAAAAGATAGATGCCATTTACTGCCATTTACCCTTTCTTGAGAGTATTGGTTGAAATATTTTGTACAATGTTCTTCAGTTTAGGTTTTTCTGATGTTTTTCTCATAATTAGATTAGGGTAAGGGTTAAGTGCATGATATCAAGGGAATATGCTATCAACACGATTCACGATTCATCAGTGCTGATGTTAAACTTGGGGAAGCTTAGATTTCACCATGATGAAGTTACTTGTTTCCCTCCTTTGTGTACTGTAGTCATTGGAAGAGCTCACTGTGCACAGGCCACACTTAGGAGTGGGAACTTATGTTTCCTCTTTTTACAGTTTAGAGAGTTTAAGCCCAAGTTGATTTAGTTATTAAATGGCATCAAGATTGATAATCATATCATCTGATTTATAAAACTAATAGAGGCCCAGTGCACAAAATTTGTGCACTTGGGGTGTGGTCCCCTCAGCCTGGCCTGAGCCCTCTCACAGTCCAGGAGCCCTTGGGGGATGTCCGACTGCCACAGAGGGGAGAGTCTCCCGCCACCACCACCAGCTGTGAGCTGACTTCTGGCTGAGTGGCACTCCCCCCATGGGAGTGCACTGACCACCAGGGAGCAGCTCCTGCGTTGAACGTCTGCCCCCTTTTGGTCAGTGCACGTCATAGTGACCAGTCATTCCGCTGTTCGGTCGATTTGCATATTAGCCTTTTATGCCTGTAGGATCAGGCCGAAATTGGCTCTCCAACATCTCCTGAGGAGTCCCAGATTACAAGAGGGCGCAGGCCAGGCCAAGGAACCCCACCAGTGCACGATTGGGGCTGGGGAGGGATGCGGGAGATTGGCCAGCCAGGGAGGGACCGCAGGAGGGCTCCAGGACATGTCTGGCCCGTCTCCAAAGTCCCAATCAGCCAGACCCCAGCAGCAAGCTAACCTACTGATCAGAGTGTCTGCCCCCTGGTGGTCAGTGCACATCATAGCGACTGGTTGATCAGTCAACTGTCTGCCCTCTGGTGGTCAGTGCATGTCATAGGGAGCAGTTGAGCAGCCTTAGTATATCATTAGCATATTATGCTTTGATTAGTTGAACAGATGACTGGACAACTGGACACTTAGCATATTAGGCTTTTATTATATAGGATTCTTTATTCAGTGCTACACAAAAAGAAGAGTAAGAATAGGAAAATGGATAGAAAAATGGAAGGATATATCTGAATTGTTTCACTGAAGCGTGTTAAGAGGCATGGCCTCTTGATGATTCCTCAAACTTGCTACTCACCAGCCTGGGGACTGAGTTGTGCTCTTTGATGCTTATAACACTATCCAATTATCGTTCTGACATGCCCTAACTATTAATCTGTCTTTCTACCATCACACCTTGGCTCCATTCTAATCACTAAACCAGTTTTCAAAAAACAAACCAAGTCCCTGGAGCACTGTGTGGGGAGAAGAGACAATGAGAATGATCTGATCTGCTTTTCTTGGGGCTAGGAGCCAGCTTCTAAGTTGATTTTGTTGTTATTGTTTTTAATTATAATTCCAGATCTGCTTAAGAAAGAGAAAGCATGTTTCTGTCATAGAAACAGCTTCTGGACAAATGAGAAACTGTCATTGAGGGTGAGGAGCAGAACAGTGGATGGTCTATGTCTGGTGGGTAAAAATCCTGTCAGGATTTTCCTTCTTACCATGAAGATGAAATTCAAGGCTGACATTTCGAAGTATGTGTCAGTTCCCACATTTAGTTGTTTTTTGAAGTGTCATTGACAATGCAATTCAAAGACACAACCAACCAGGTAACACTATTGGTTGAAGTAGAATCAAATCTCTCTTCTGACAAAAAACTAAGTTACAGAGAATGTATAAAGAAAAACGAGTTTGGGGAGATGATATATGTTTCATATGGATAAAAGTCTTCTCTATCCATTTTCATAAACAGAATAGACAGTAGTTGGTATCTGAATCACATGTGCATGTCATATATTTACATGTAATCATATGACACCCTTGAACATGATCAGTTTCAATATTCTGATGTGCAGTGATTTCTAAGTAGTCTGGGCTCTTGGCTGGCAATCAGGAAGTTGAGTTAGTCACCCCAATTATCATACTACAGAGACATTTTTATGTGCAGAAATAATTTTCTCCTTCAATTACTGAGATTATCTAGAGTTTCTGAGGCTGTCATGTAAATCCTACACAAGGACTGAGCTTTGAGGGCAGGGACTGCTTTGTTTACCATTGTGTCCCAGCATCCAGTACATTCAAGTACACTGTATACACTTAATGTTTTCTTTTTATTTGTATTGATTTCAGAGAGGAAGGGAGAGGGAGGGAGAAACATCAATGATGAGAATTATTGATTGGCTGCCTCTTGCACACCTCATACTGGGCATCGAGCCCTCAACCCGAGGATGTGCCCTGACCGGGAATCAAACTGTGACCTCCTGGTTCATAAGTCAATGCTCAACCAATGAGCCACACCAGCCAGGCTATACAATGTTTTTTAAATAAACATTGAATATATGTTTTTAAGAGAGAAACATTATGTAAATTTAAGATGGTTATAAAATACACAACTATATCTAAAATGAAAGGTTGTGTTTAAAGTCCAAGATCTTTAACCCTTTGCACTCGCTTGCTTTTTTTCTCGATTCCTTTATTCTAATGCTAACCGTGTCGAGTCACACTCGACATTCGAGTGCGAAAGGTTAATTTCCCTCAGCTCAATATAAAGCTTGTTTTTATGACACCAAATATAATAAAGTCTGTGTCACATAACTTGTGTGACAGTATGTTTTCTTTCAAAGGCAAGAGCCCCAAAGGTGGATATTGGTGACAAACTCCTATGCTATGCCTTTAGGAAGTTGCTGAAATTCACTGACCTTTAGACTGCTATTCATATAAACAAAAACTAATTTTTCCTTTGATAAAGCAATAAAATTATGTCTTCTTTATACTAAATTACAACACTGATAGAAAATCAATACTTATGCTGGTGATAGTTTGTTGAGAAAGATGCTCTCCTCTAAAGCTAGTGTGAGAGGTTATTTTATTGAGTTTATAAAGAAGTTGAGACGGTGTTGTAGGAACTTTCTCAGAGTTACAGGGCTGGTAAGAATAGAGTCTGAGATTAGAATCTTGTGAGCTGGGTGAAGAGCTGGTGCTCTTAACCTGCATACTTTACCGAAAAATGGATTAATGTCCTTTTCAATCAAGCATAAACTTATAATCTGAATACTTTATTATTTTTTTCATTATTTTGTATTCAGTATCCTGAAATTTCACAATATTGTGTCTTGTGGTGGATCTCTCCTCATTCATTATTGTTTCAATCTGGAAATGTATTTCGATTCTTGAGAAGGTTCTTGTATTATTTCTATATTAGTTTCTTCCCTTTAACTTTTCTCTATTCTGTTTCTAAATTTCATGTACTGGTCCCCCCAACTTTCCTATTCTCTGCCTGTTCTATTTTCCAAAGCTTTGCCTTTTGCTCTATTCTCTATAAGCTATCCTCAACTTAATCTTCCAAAATTTCTATTGAATTTTTATTTCTGCTATTATATTTTAATTCCCCAAAGCTCTTCTCTGTGTTCTCTGAATGTACTTCTTTAAGGTATTATGGTCCTCCCCCTCCATAGGTTTATTAGCTCATGAGTATATCTCATATACTATTCATATTCACATCAATGGGAATATTTTGAGTTTTTTTAAAAGTTTAATCCAAGTTGCTATTTTTATTTTCTATTTATTTTGTAATTTATCTGTGTACTATCTGATGATCATAGGCTATTTATATTAGAAATAGCTTTGCACAGGTGGGTGGAGCATCTGTGCAGTGAAATGGCTGCACTCTTTCATCAGGGAATTCTTGATGTCACTGTCTTTCAGTTTTTCTCTTAGGCGAGGCTGATTCTGAGAGACAAGTGCTTCTGTCTCCTGCTTGAATGAGAAGACTCTGGCTGCCAGCACTTTGGAAGGCAAGTTGGTGAAGGGAGCCTCGGTATACACATGCTTTCCAATTCCCCTGCTTTTGACACAGCACCCCACACCTTAAATGCACTGGTGTCTCCCATTTGAGGGACACTATTTTACCCTCTCCAGGGACTAAAGCTCCAGGATCTTGCTGGAGAGGGGTGAGGGGCTGGGTTAGAGGAGCAGGTACTTCCATATGTGAGCAAGATTCCAGATCTGGGGCTTGAATTGCTGCTTCAGCACTATCAACCATTTCTCCAGTTTTTAGCCCCATCTTCTCCACTTTTTGGCGTCTCTTCTGAGTTTTGGGGTAACTTACAAAAGGCAGAATGAGTTGGTTTTCAAGTTTTCTCACTGCCAGTTTAGAATTCAGCTTTCTTAGATTTATTCAAGTACACTTGTCCATCTGCTTTATACTGCTCTTGTGCTCTTAGTTCTGGTGAGTATAAGCCTTTTAAAAACTCCCCTTTCTGTCATTTTAGCAGGGTTTGAGGAGGTGACAAAAGTGGAGGGGGGGCAGGGGCAGTAAACCTACCATTCCTAAATATGTCGTTCCTTTTGCTTAACTGCCTTAAGCTTCAGTATGCACATGTGCAAAATTAACATAACAATACTTGTTTCTTAGGGTTGATATGAAGTTTAAAAAACATCAAATAAGAAATGAACATAAAACGTTTGAAATGATGTCTTTCACATATCAAGTTAGTCACTATTAATACACACTGACACGGTATCTTCAGAACAGAAGCTTACTCAAATTAGCTTAAGTTGTAAGTATGCTTAGAAGAAAGATACCGAGAAGGGTTTTGGAATCCATTTGGAGGAAAGAGAGCAAGATCTCCCTGCAACTGGGGATGCCTCTGGCAACTACTTCCTGTCCCCCTCTCTCCCTGGACACAAGGTGTCCAGTTTCTCCCTTCCACTCCTCTCTGTCATTTCCTCCATTCTCTTGTTTTATTATATAGACAAGCTTTCTCTGCTTATTAATGTGCCTATGGCTGAAAATGGCCTCAAGCTTCAAGGTTTTAAAATGGTATATATGGAATATTATAAAGTTTAGTATATATCTGTGTGTATATATGTATATATTAAATGTGTGTATATATGCACATATATATATGCTAAATACTAAATAATAACATATACATACTCATGAGGTTAAGTGAAAAATTGAATGTAAAGTATTTAGCATGGTTTGTAAAACAGTAAAGTCAATGTTTTATGTTATCATATTTAAATACATAGCAAAAGTGCTAGAGGAAAATTCACCAAAATAGCAGTTGTGATTTTTTTCCTAGAAGGTATAGTTATGGGTCATTTTTATTTTATTTACACTTTTAAAAATAATTGCTTGTTGAAGTATTTTTTATTTTATTTTATCCATCACCATTTATCCCGTCTATGCCCTCTTCCACCTCCACACACTTCCGAGAATCACCACACTGTTGTCCATGACTTATACAATGAACATATACTAGTATTTCTTATATCAGAAAAATAATGTTGTAAACTTATTGATATAACATTGATATTTGAAAGTGTAGACATTTTCTTTAATTTATCTTCTAACTACTGGATGGGTCCTTTACTTAGCTGATAGCCCAAAAATATTTTCTGAACTAATTCTTTCCTTTTTATGTTTTTATTTTTTCCAATTAAAAAAAAATGTATGGTAAGGTAAAGGACACTGAGAGTGTGTTGGCCTTGTGATAGACAGGTCTATTTGAAAAGTTTAATTTTCCAGCTGTATGTACCAGTATAGTTTATCAGTTGATAACACTTAGAACAGTTGTGAAGAGTTGAAATATGAGAAAAATTGTTTGGAATCTTTATACCAATGTTAGGTATTTTAAAATGTGACAGAATTAATACATTAATAAATTTAATGAATCATTGTCTTTTTTTTTTTTCTGGCATTCACTGTCATCGTGGATGTTATTCTCCTGTTTCAAGAGAACCCATCTTGTTTGTCTGATTCCAGAGTATAATTGCAAATTCAGATTCTCACAGCCAGAAAGATTAAATGTTATTTATTTCAAAAAAAAATTTTCAGATGAAAAAATACAGGCTAAGAAAGTTTTTTTGTTTGTACATTTGTTTGTTTTTGTTAATAAAACTAGTAATAAGCACTGGTGTTTGGTATAAAACCACAGTTACAGATTTTAGATTGATACTCTTCCTGCTGCGAGCCTTTCCTACTTCCCTGTGTTTTGTTCATCATACGTTTTTAGGTCATTAACTATTTTGCCAAATTAGATTGCTTTTTGAAATGCCTATTAAGTCAGAGGCAAATCTGTGGCACCAGGGATTGCATGGGTTGATTCTCAATATAAAGACTTATTACCAAGCAGGTAACCACAGCATTTTAAGTAATAAAAGGAAAAATCAGCCTATACAATTAAACTTATACCTACTTATGCAAATGTGTTTCTGTTGGGGAAAACAAAACACAACAAAAGAAATTCCTATATTGTAGCAAATTGCTTTGCTTTCATATAATTGACACTGTGACTCAGCTCAAGTTTCCTTTTGTGCTGACCTTCTAGGAAGCTCAGAACCAAATCATGGATAATGAAATCCCTAGCAAGTCACTTTTGGCAATGTTTTCCTTAACCATATCATTTTTACTGACATTGCTTCATAAATAATTTTAGGTTTTGTTTGTTTGTTTGTTTGTTTGTTGTTTTTTTGGAATAAGGCATCAAATAAAACAAGTGACAATTGTTTCATATGCTTTTTTTCAATATATTTGTTGGTATAAGTATGTGCAATTGAAAACAAAAACAAACTTGTTACACTTTATTGAGTAACAAGTTTATTTTCATGCCTTACTCAGGTTTCACTGTAAAAGACTCTATATTCCCACTGTGAGGTTAAGAATTAAAAAATTTTAAGACTTAGAAAGTTTTAGAGCTGTATAAATCAGCATTTCCCTTGAATCTCCATGCAGTTCATTTTTACTCATAAGATATGCCTTTTTCTTTAGTTTTTGACACATTGACAATTCAAATTACAATATATATGAAGTTATGTGAACCAGATAGAGAAAAAAGAGGCATATTAGACACACACACACACACACACACACACACACACACACACACACTCAAAGATGGTTTCAATTTACCTTGAGCAGAAATTACATAATTTGTACTTTTTCAGGTACCCACAGAAACTTTTGGTTGGTTGTGACTGCTCGAATTACATTAGCCATTGAAACTTTCACCCATTTGCCTTCATAATAGAGATTTATTAATAGTCGCCATGTCTATTTACTTATGTCAGCATATCATCAGAGATAAAGTATAACACGTCATCCTATATAATAAAGAGGTAATATGCAAATTGACCCTCATGCCCTCGTGTCACAAGATGGCCACCCCATGTTGTCAAAAGATGGCCGCAACCACATCGTCATAAGATGGCCTCCCCCACATCATCACAAGTTGGCCACCTCCATGTCGTCACAAGATGGCCACCCCCATGTTGTCACAAGATAGCCACCACAAGATGGCCACCCCTACGTCGTCACAAGGTGGCCGCCCCCACATTGTCACAAGATGGCCGGCAGGGAACGGCAGTTGGGGGGGGACCAGACCTGCAGGGGAGGGCAGTTGGGGGTGATCGGGCCAGCAGGGAAGGGCAGTTGGGGGCAATCGGGCCGTCAGGGGAGGGCAGTTGGGGGCAATCGGGCTGACAGGGGAGCAGTTAGATGTCAATCATGCTGGCAGGGGAGCAGTTAAGTGTCAATCTGGCTGTCAGGGGAGCAGTTAGGCATCGATCAGGCCAGCAGGGAAGCAGTTAGGAGGCTATCAGGCTGGCAGGCAGAAGCCATTAGGGGCAATCAGGTAGGCAGGCAGGTGAGTTGTTAGGAGCCAGCAGTCCTGGATTGTGAGAGGGATGCCAGATTGGAGAGGGTGCAGGCTGGGCTGAGGACAACCCCCCCCCCCAGTGCATGAATTTTGTGCACCGAGCCTCTAGTTTATTTATAATTATAATAATCTGTACTGTGATATTGAGATATAAGAAAATTATATTTTTAATTCCACATCATGTGTAATTTTATAGCTCTTAGTATTAAGAAAACTGATGTGTGTATATGTGTGCAGTTCCACCATCAGCATATTTGTATGGCACAGCATGATCAGAAATGTGACTCCTATATAACTCTTGTATATTCTATGTTGTTTTGATAGAATATTTTATATTCTATACTAGAGGCCCAATGCACGAAATTCGTGCACAGGGGTTGTGTGTGTCCCTCAGCCCAGCTTGCACCCTCTCCAATCTGGGACCCCTCAAGGGATGTCGGACTGCCCGCTGGGATTGGGCCTAAATGGGCAGTCCGACATCCCTCTCACAATCCAGGAATGCTGGCTCCCAACCGCTTGCCTGCCTGCCTGCCTGATTGCCCTTAACTGCTTCTGTCTGCCAGCCTGATCACCCCCTAACCACTCCCCTGCCAGCCTGATCAACGCCTAACTGCTCCCTAGCCAGCCCAATTGCCCCTAACTGCCCTCCCCTGCCGACCCGGTCGCCCCTAAGTGTCCTCCCCTGCCAGCCTGGTCACCAACTGCCCTCCCCTGCAGGCCTAGTCACCCCCAACTGCACTCCCCTGCAGGCCTGGTCACCCCCAACTGCCCTCCTCTGCCAGCCCTGTCATCCCCAACTGCCCTCCTCTGGTCGCCCCCAACTGCCCTCCTCTGCCAGCCCTGTCACCCCTAACTACCCTCCCCTGCTGGTCTGATTGCCCACAACTGTCCTCCCCTGCCAGCCATCTTGTGGGGGCCATCTTTGACCACATGGGGGCGGCCATCTGGTGTGTTGGAGTGATGGCAAATTTGCATATTACCTCTTTATTATATAGGATCATATGGTATACTGTTTCATTACCCTTAAAGTATTTTAATATACCGTATTTTCCGGCGTATAAGATGACTGGGTGTATAAGATTTTCCTGGGTTAAAAAGTCATTTTATATGCTGGAAAATACAGTAGTCCAATATATCTAATCCATTATATCTAATCCCATCAATATAGTCCAATATACCGTATTTTCCAGTGTATAAAACGACTTTTTAACCCAGGAAAATCTTATACGCCCAGTCGTCTTATAAGCCAGAAAGTACGGTACATTACTTTACTGAATCCTCAAAACACTTCTAAAAACTTCATAGTGTAAACCCTACTTTAAATGTGTGAAAACTAAATTCCAGATGGATCGCGTTCCTGAAGGCCACATGCTAGTAAAATGAAAATGTCAGGACTGACAGGCAGGTATCTGCACTCTCAATCCAGGTTGTTTCTATTGCAAACTATTGCAGTTTTAAGCTTCTAAAAATCAATACCACCTTCTCCTTAGACTGACACAGAGCTTCTTATGAAGCTGACCTCATCCTCTTCTATCTCTTACTAACATTAAACATCAATAGCTGCGAGAATCAAGAGAGGCTAACATATCAACACATTGATACCAATGTTCCCACATTGTATTTACACTGAGAGACCAACCACCTTTTCACATGTTAAGGCCTGGGCTTTCCTGGAGTCTGCTCAGCCTTGTATATTTAAAACTTGAACAGACAGTTTTAGTTTGCACAGAGAGAAACTTTTCAGAAAACTCCCTTTACACATTGAAACATCATCTAATACAATACCGTTTTGTATGTGAGTTCATGTACAGAGAACATAATTCTTTTGAAATAAGGTAGATTTAAAGCTAAATAAAAAATATGAAGTACATACATTCAGAAAGGAAACTATAATGTTAAAAGGTATTCTCCTTTGAATTTGAGCACTATATTTGAGATTTTTTTAAAGTATTTTTATTCATTTGAATTTTCCAAGTCCAGGATCTCAAATCTATAATAATAAAAGCGTAATATGCTAATTAGACCGGACAGCAGAATGATCTTCTGGACATCATTCTGGACATCCTTCCAGATGAAGCTGCCATGGCAGGGGCCGAAGCAAAGGCAGTTAGGGGCGATCAGGCAGGCAGGCGAGCAGTTAGGGATGATCAGGCAGGTAGGCAGAGGCAGTTAGGGGTGATCAAGCAGGCAGGCAAGTGGTTAGTGGCATCAGACAGGCAGGCAGAGTGGTTAGGGGTGATCAGGCAGGCAGGCAAGTGGTTAGGAGCCAATGGTCCCAGATTGCAAGAGGGTGCAGGCTGGTAGAGGGACACCCCCCCTCCCCCGTGGACAAATTTTGTGCACTGGGCCTCTAGTTTGCATATAATCAGAACTTTTGAATTTCTTCCCTACCCATCACACAAACCAGATGTTTGCACCCTTCCAGGCTTCCACCGATTATTAACGGCCTCTACATTCTCCTTTTGCTCAGACCAAAAACCTAGGAGTCATTCTTGAATGCACTCTTTAGTTGAGTACACATAACAGCAAAATATATCCTAAATTTGATCACTTCTGATCAACTCTACTTCCATCCCTTCAATTTTCCCTAGATCTTACTTCAAAGCCACCTAACTGCCTTCCCTGTTTCCACTCTTGCCTATCCCATCTCCCCACTTCCTGCCCAGTCAGTTCTCCACACAGCAGCCAGGACAGTCTCAGTAGGGCATCATTCAGACCACACTGTCCTTTTCTTCTCCAACGGCTTTCTCACATCTTTCCCCAGACTATAAGAGATCTGGCCCTGGCCCCCTCTCCACCTTTCTCCCATTACCCTCTGGAACTATTCCTCAGGCCACAGTGGCCTTCTTGTTCATCTTTGAAATGACCATGCTTATTCCCACCTCAAGGCCTTTTCATTTCTTAGCTCTTCTGTCTGGCACACACTTACCCAGGTCTTTGCAGAGTCTGCTTCCTCAATTCATTCCTATTTCTGTTCAATGTCATATCCTTAGAGAGGTTTTCCTGACTCTACCTAAAATATTGCTCCTTCACCTCTGTGTTCTTGTCTGTTTCCTCGCCCTGCTTTATTTTTCTCGATAGCACTATCACTACCTCTCTTCTATTGAATGTACATTCATTTATCTGCCCACCCCTCTAGGATGTTACCTCCATGGAGAACAGGGACGACTTCATTCAGTGCTCCTATCGCTGATGCTTACAGCCATTCCTGCTCAATAAATATTTTCTTTCCAGCTATAAAGTAGGACTTTATAATTAGATATAAAATACATACTTTCCATAAGCATGAACCAAAACCCCAATTACAGACTGAGAACATTCTGCAAAGTGTAACTTTGACAAAGGAAAGGAATGAGCTGTCAGGAGAATAGAGAGGTTAAATGAAGCAAGTGAAAATTGAGCTGAGCCTGACCCCAAAACAAGGCATTACAGAGGCTAAGGAGAAGAGAAATTAGGGGAGAAGAAAAATAAGCCTGCAATTAAAAATAGAAAGGTCACAGAAGGCCAGTTTCTGTGTCACGGGTGACTGAGTGCCAGAAAGGACCAAATTCTATAACCAGCTGCGGAGAGAGGGCTGGCATCAGGCACAGTGCTGCCAAGGTTATTACTCTGAAACAGAGCTCTGTGGACCCTTTAATGATGACAGAAGTCACTCTGTTGAAAGGTTAGCCTCAGAGGGCATCTGAGATGGAAAGTGAACAGCAAAGTGCGTGACATTATATGGCTTTAATCTAGTACCTGCACTAGTAGAAGACTGAAATGTTTATTGTGTAGAAACTATCAACAAAACAAGCAGGTGAGACAGGGCCCCAACTGTTTTCAATGATCAGGTTTACTGGAATCTAAAATGAGCTTAAATCTAGAATAGCCACAAAAATAAAATATTCAGAGAGGTGAAACTGGTAAAGAGAGGAAGACAAGAGAGGAAGTCACATGCATGGGCCTATTGAGTTGACCATCCATAGACAACGATGCTATGAGGGGAAACAAGAAGAAATCTGTAAATGGAATCAGAAATACTGAATACACACACCAAAACATGGACATTCACACACAAAGCATGACACAGATGAATGTCTATGTGAAACCAATTTAATATCTATTGATAATCAGTTGGCAACACTATGAATCCAATGCCAGAATTCCCTGGGTCTAGAACAGGTCAGATCACAAGTTGGTTGAGTCATCTTATGTGAGTCATTTCATGGCTCTAAGCCTCACTTTCCCCTGTGCAAACTAGGAGGATTTAACTAGATGATTCCTAAAGTCCACTCCAATTCTAATAATTCTATAACCACTGGCACTGATTTGAGCCAGGTGAAGTAAATCACGACTGTAATATAGCTTCTAAAGATTTACTTATTCCTTTATTCTGCTTGTGGTTAATCAAATATCATTCATTCATCACCCATCTATCCTTCATCCACAAAACATTCATTGAGTAACTACTATATGCCAAGCACCACTCTAGGAATTTTAATAAGATCCCTTCCCTTAAAGAACTGAATAATAATCCTCTACCAAAGGGTTTGACACCAGTTTTTAAAGGATAATTCATTTTCAGGAGTTAGGCAAGATTCATTTGCTTAACAGAAACATAGATTTGTTCATTTGCCAACATGCAGATTTCTATATATACATGTTTGCATCTGTGTTCTCTTATGAGTCATATTGTAATTTTATCTGCAAAGTTTACACACACACACACACACACACACACACACACACACACACATATACATACCCTATCTAATAAAGAGGGAATATGCTAATTGACTGTCACGCCCTCACAAAGATAGCAGCACCCACAGCCAATAAGGAGAGAATCTGCTAATTGACTGCCACACCATCAAAGATCGCGGCACCCACAGCCACAAGATGGCGGCACCCAGTGCCCTCAGCCCTGCTGGGGTGGCAGGTGCACGGCACAGCCAGGCCTGCCCCCAGGAAGGTCCAGTTGCACTGTGCACCTGCCTCTGGAGTCCCCCAGTCCCCTCAGCCCCCCAGCCATCCAGGGCCATTCTGAGGTGCAGGCAAGCCTTGGATGTTGGCTGCCCAGCCGCCCAGGGCCTGCCTGAGGTGCAGGCAAGCCTCAAATGTTGGCTGCCCAGCCACTCAGGGCCAGCCCAAGGCACAGGCAAGCCTCAGATGGTGGCTGCCCAGACACCCAGGGCTGCCTGAGGCTCAGGTAACCAGGGCCAGCCGAGGCTTGCGCAGCCGGCACTGGCAGCAGAGGTGTGATGAGAGCTTCACCTTCCCCTGATTGCTGGGTCATCTCCCGCCCCTGAGGGCTCCCAGACTGTGAAAGGAGGCAGGCTGGGCTGAGCGGCCCCCCCTCCAGTGCATGAATTTTCATGCACCAGGCCTCTAGTATGTATATATACACAAAGTATGTATGCACATATGTATCCTATCTAATAAAAGAGTAATATTCAAATTGACCATCACACCAAGACACAAGATGGCTGCCCCCATGTGGTCAAAGATGGCTGCCCCCATGTGGACACAAAATGGCCACCACAAGATGGCCTGCAGGGGAGGGCAGTTGTGGGAAGTTAGGGGTGACCAAGCCAGCAGAGGAGGGCAGTTGGGGGTGACTAGGCCAGAAGAGGAGGGCAGTTTGGGGAGACCAGGCCAGAAAGGGAGGGCAGTTGGGGGGGGGCACCCAGGCCTGCAGGGGAGGGCAGTTGGGGGGGACCCAGGCCTGCAGAGGAGGGCAGTTGGGGGGGGGACCAGACCTGCAGGGAAGGGCAGTTGGGGGGGACCAGGCATGCAGGGGAGGGCAGTTGGGGGTGACCAGGCCTGCAGGGGAGGGCAGTTGGGTGTGATCAGGCAAGCATGGAGGGCAGTTAGGGGTGACTGGGCCGGGAGAGGAGGGCAGTTGGGGGAGAACAGATCAGCAGGGGAGGGCAGTTGGGGGGAAGCAGGCCTTCAGTGGAGGGCAGTAGTGGGCGATAAGGCCAGCAGGGAGTGCAGTTAGGGGTGACTGGGCCAGCAGAGGAGGGCAGTTGGGGGAGACCAGGACAGCAGGGGAGGGCAGTTGTGGGGACCAGGCTTGTAGGGGAGGGCAGTAGGAGAAACCAGGCCAGCAGGGGAGGGCAGTTGGGGGGGACCAGCACTGCAGGGGAGGGCAGTTGGGGGGGACCAGGCCTGCAAAGGAGGGCAGTTGCGGGGGGACCAGGCCTGCAGGGTCGGGCAGTTTGGGGGGACCAGGCCTGCAGGGTCGGGCAGTTGGGGGGGGTGACAAGGCCTGCAGGGTCGGGCAGTTGGGGGGGGGCCAGGACTGCAGGGGAGGGCAGTTGGGAGGGACCAGGCCAGCAGGGTCGGGCAGTTTGGGGGGACCAAGCCTGCAGAGGAGGGCAGTTGGGAGCCAGCAGTCCTGGATTGTGAGAGGGATGTCACAATCCCTCCCACTGGGATCGGGCCTAAACAGGCGGTCGGACATCCTTCAAGGAGTCCCAGATTGGAGGGTGCAGGCTGGGCTGAGGGATACCCCCGCCCCGTGCACGAATTTCATGCACCAGGCCTCTAGTATATCCATATTTCCCCAGGGAGTTTGTTGTGCATTAGCCCCTCTTAAGAGTCTGTTCATTTCTGACACTAATGCCCATTTATTGGAGAATAAACTCATTTCTCATTCTTTCCTCTTGAGGATGATCTTCACCACTTGGGGCTTTATAAACATTCCTTTTTGGCAATTTTCTTTTCATTCTTCGGATTTACCACCTATCCCTAGCATTCAACTCAGTTAATTTTATCAGGACTTTATGTTTAGCTTTGAAGCTTTTATTATCAGAAAAACAATCTATATATATAAAAGCCTAAGCGACCATTATGACTGGTCGATTGAACAACCAGCTGACTGGTGGCTATGACACACACTGACCACCAGGGGGCAGACGCTCAATGCAGGAACTGCCCCCTGGTGGTCAATGCGTTCCCACAGCCAACCTTCCATGGCCAGCCAACCTCACATGGTCCCTTCCCATTGCCTGGCTGCCCCGATCAGGACTGGGTGAGGGACTCCACCCATGCACGAATTATGCACCAGGCCTCTAGTTGACTCATAAACATCCAAGACTATTTTGGTTACAAAATTTATGCCTCCTTTTTTAAGGAATGAGGAAAGACAACTAAAAGGACCTGTGCTCTTTAACACAACTACCATCTACTAAATAAAAAATTCACACTTACTTAGGGCCAAATGGCCATTTCCTCCTCTCTGTAATTTAGAGGTGTGTGATTTTAAAGAGAAACCTAACATTTAAAAAAAAATCATTAGTATTTATTTCAATTAAAAATAAAAATAAATACACAAACTCCAGTAAATAGATGAGTTACTATTCCAATATAAATTGTGTTATCTTGTTATTTTGTGAGAGGTGCTTAAAATATCATTTTCCAATGGCAGATATGAAAGTGCACTGCTCAGCTCTGCCTTCAAGGAAGGTCATGCTGTCCAGATCCAGGAAAAGTGATCAGCAGACAGCCTCCACCCATTGGTTCTTTAGGATTTGGCTCAGCTATAGAGAGCCAGAGTGGTTCTCTTCTCAGAGCTGTCCCAACCAATCACTGGACAAGTTGGGAGAATAAGTGACACTTATACTACCCTCTACACCTTTCCTTCTGGTAGCCACCACACTGTTGTCTGTATCTATGAGTTTTTGTTTGTTTTTCTTATTTGTTCATTTGTTGCCTTCAGTTTTATATCCCACATATGAGTGAAATCTTATAGCTCTTGACTTTTTCTGGCTGACTTATTTCGCTTAGCATGGTATTCTTAAGCTCCATCCATACTATCACAACGGCTGAGTAGTATCCCATTGTATATATGTACTACAATGCCCCAGGACAGAATAAGGAGCAGGGGGGACAGGTCAGTTGGTTCAGGCACTGCTGTAGTGTAGCTGAGAACCACTAGTTTGTAATTCATCAGACAAACAGAGCACAGCTTCCTTCCTTTGGGGCTTTTCACATCTACACAAAACATTCCAAGTGAGGGCTGGCTGATGAAGCTGATCTCCTCTCCATGTTCGGTTCTTCATCTGTTTATTGAGGACCTTCATGGACACAGGCTTGCTATGAAGCTTAACTGAGGTGGCAAAAGATGGAGGTGCAGCACAATGCCTGGCACACCAAAGCTGCTCAAAAGGTGGGTGTGCTTGCTCATATATTTGTTCACATATTGCTGACCTTCTATCAGGAATGTATGAAGATATGATGCATGTGCATATCAGAGCCCAGGTACCCGTTACAGGTAGCAGGGTAAAAGGACTTCTTTATGGATTTAAGCTGTTTTGCCTTCACTGCTCTGCTCAAAAACTGCCCCCACCTCCACCCATACTTGGTGATTCCATTATCACTGCAAGGTGCTTCCAGAAAACACTCAAGTAGCCTACCCTGTCTTTAGTGAAAACAAGCCACAAAAACAAAAAACCTTCATCGCCTCAGAGATTGCACCTGTTATAATCAAATACACAAAATAAGATGCCACTGGTTTGCAAAATCTAGTAGTTTTTTATTTGCCATTTATTAATTATTTACTATATGCCAGGTACTGACACTTTACATACATTCTTTCCATTCATCTCCCTCATTCATCCCTGTGAGATGGAGAAATGGATACTAGAGAAGTGACGTAGCTAACATGAGATCACACAGTAGGACAGCCATTGATTCCCTGTAAAGCTAAAGCAGCTTAGCCTTCAGGTCCTCTACTTGCCTGGGCCCCTTGGAAGGCTCTGTAGGAAGCCCTAGAATTGTGTTCACATCATCAAAAGTCTTTTTTTTTTTTTTTTTGAATCTGCAAAAGCAAAATGCTTCAACAGAAATCAATTAAGACTGTTTTTCCACCACAATGCCCTTGCCATCATATTCTCCCTGTGGCATTGGAGTGGCTGTGAACACTTTTCGGAGATGAATAAGGTCACATAGAGGTGGGAATACACTCTATTTGGGTTTAGTGGTATCTTATGTTTGGTTAAGTTATTGTTAGCCACCCCACTGTAGGGGATTATTCATAGGTGATCTCTTTCTACTGCCATTTTGTTCATTGTTTTCTGTCTGTTTTGCAGGGGTTTTTTGGGTTGTTTGTTTTCCTCTCTTGCTGTCTTTCTTTGTTATTTGATGATTTTTTTTGGGGGGGGTGGTGATTTGCTTTGATTCTTTCATCTTTATCTTCTGTGTATCTATTATAGGTTTTTTTCTTTTTGATCAGCTCAAGGCTTACATAAAAAATCCCATAGTTATAACTTTCTATTTTAAGTTGATAACAACTTAAACTGTACTGCAGATGTTCACAATGGTGACAAGGATTGCTGGCATCCTCTTGATCTCTTTTTCCCCCTGTGGCCAAGGGGATCCCTCTTGGTGCCAGCTAGGGTCAGGGGCATGGGTGCCCATGCTGTGATACCAGGATGGGGGAGGGAGGGTAGGTTGAGGGAGGGAAGATCTCTGGCCCCAGGGGACGCAGCGCCAGCTCCTGTTTAAAGGGTGTGCAGTGGTGAGGACTCTTGTGCAGTTTTGTCAGCTGGGGTCAAAAGCGGCTGAAGCCATGTGTGTCCATGGTGGTGGTAAGGGCTGCTGGGGTCCTCAGTTGTGAGGGCTGCTGGGATCTTTTGGGCTTCCTTTTCTCCCAAGGAAGGAGTTTGCTGTAAGGGGGTGCCCCTTGGAGCCAAATTGTGCTGGGATGGGCATGGGGTGATGCAGGAAAAACACTTCCTACACTTTTCTACCATTTTCAGTTTGTGTGCTTCACTGGGTTGCTATAGCTTTGTAATTGTACCCTGGGAATTCCTGAGCTATTTTCACTGGTGGGTAGTTGTAAAACTGCTGTGTTGTGTGTTGTTGTTGTTGGTTTTTTTGTGTGTTTTTTGGGGGGGGGCGGGGCACGAGGGCTAGAACCTTCTAGTCTGCCATCATGCTGATGTTACTTCCTGCACTCTTTTTCTTAAAGTGGGCTTCTAAAATCAGATCAACCTCTACATAGGCTAGAAAGTGACAGAGCCAGGATTCAAATCCAGGTCTGCCTATTTCAAAGCTATTCCTTGCTATAGTTGTTTTTCTTCTCACCAAACATAAAAGACTGATTTCTTTTGTTTATCGCTTAGTTCTACTCCTCCCCTATCTCTTCCATTATCTTCTGCTGTTTCTTCCCATTGAAAGTCCTATCCCATTGCCAGAAAACATTACTGGGTCGCTCTTTTTATCTTCTCACCAAACATGAAAGAGTGATTTCTTACTAACAACTCCATTTCCCTGACAATTCTATCCTCTGAATGCAACACCTTATGCCATTTGTTAAAAATCACAAAACAAGGATAATTAGCTCCTTGCTCCCTACTATAATCCCTAGATATAGCTACCCTTCAGAGTAACCTCTTACCTTCTTCAAATTTTTTAGCACTTGTCTTCTACAGTTACATTCCTTAGTAACTTTAGCATCTTCCCCTACTGGTATCATAGTTCCTTAACCCTCTAAATACATATGGCCTTTATCTCTACTCCATTTGAGCTACCCACAGGCATGACCACACCTGAAACTTGGCATCCTTCAGAATAGCTCTCTATCCCAGATCTAGGAAACCAGAGTTTCCCTTCTCCCACCCTAGGCTCTTTTCCATTCTTCAATGATCTTAAAGCTAATAATTGCCTTCTTAGAGAAGAGCAATATGCTGGTTCATTTTGTTCCACATTGGGTTCTTGCTTCCTCAAATCTATTAAATCTTAAAACTACTTGGTGTGTTTTTTAAATCATCCACATTTGTCTACCTATGACATTTTCCACAGAACTGTTTCTCAATCTTTTTCTTGCTTTTCAAAGATTAACCTACTGGTATAAACTTCCTAAATAAAGTCTTAGCTCCTATTTTGCAGAAAAGTTTGAAGGCAAGTGGCCATATGATAATCTCTCTTATTCTCAACAGTTTGGCTTCAGAAGCTCTTGTTTGTCCCATCCACCTCAGAGGAAGAGATTCTTTTTCAAGGCATCCCTTCCGGGTGGGTTCCATTCCTTCCTATGTCATCCTTCTCTTTCTGACACCTTGCCCCATCTATTATTTTTGTATTTTTTATTGTTCTTCTCCATGGATTAACCTCCTATGCCTAGATTGTGCTACTATCATTCACTTCAAATAACTAACCAATTTTCAGTGGTATCCTCTAGGATTGAAGATGTAACCTGGAACTCAAGGAGGTCAAACTTTCCATCCTAATTAAAGATCAAGGAGGATTTAAAGATGTTAGAGGAGACTTCAACAAAGTTCCAGAATTTTTAAGGTAACCTACATTTTGGTAATAGAAATGTATCTAACGTTGGGATGGTTATCTCTATTAATATTTAGGGTTCTGGACCTACAGCTGAGTAATCAGAAAAGAGGATGCTAAAGCTACTGCAGAACTTCCTAAATGAGGCAGATTATTTGTGACTGTCCTGGACCTCAGCCAAGATACATAAACCCCTTTCAGGAAGAAAGCAGGTGTAGGAACAAGAGCAGCACTATGCAAAGGTCTCAGTGTTAAATAACACATATGCCTTCATCCTTCATTTTCAAAAGCTGCATAACTGGAAGGGTGTTTGAGATTCATCTAGTCCAGAGATCTATAATAACCGATAGGTTATATGCTGCCTGAGGTTGATAAACCATTTTGGCCCATATTGTGTTTTTCATAAAAACTGTACTAAAACATTAAAATCTAAAAAAAAAACAAACAACATATATGTCAGGTTTTAGTTCTCAGGAAATACTGGGAGATTTGACAGCCCAAGGCTGGAAGGTCAGCATGGGAGCCATTGGTCGGATCTCAGTAATGACTGCCCCATTAGATGGTGTATATGCTCTTCAATTCACCACCATCCCCATCTTTTATTCAGGAGGCATCAACATCTAAATTTCCAACGTCTGACTTAGATCAATCTCTCAATATTGCAAATGATGTAATCAGAATCCAAGGTGTTTTTGTGATGACTCCAAGGTCACATATGCTAATCAGAAGTGTTTCACCTGCTTCCACATTACCACATTGCTACACAAAGCTTCTTTAGCCTAACATTTTTTTAAAATATGTTTTTGTTGATTTCAGAGAGTAAAAGGGAGAGGGAGAGAGAGATAGAAACATCAATGAGACAATCATTGATTGGCTGCCTCTGCATGTATTCTACTGGGGATCAAGCCCAAAAACCCAGGCATGTGTCCTGACTGGAAATCAAACAGTGACCTCCTGCTTCATGGGTTGACATTCAACACTGAGTCATACTGGCCGGGCTAGCCTAACATTTTTGATGTACAGAATCAATGAGACTTATCCTAATGGAGATTTTTGTAAAAGAAGTCAGGTACTTTAAGACTTTTTTGCCATCAATAGCTTTCAGACCATCCTTTCAAAATAATGCAATTCACTAAGGAAGTCTTGTCACTGGGCAGATCAATAGCTCTGACCTACTTGATTATGTAACTTGCAATTGTATTTCCATTATAAAACTCATTACCTAATACAGCAATAAAAAAATCCTTGCTGGGGTTCTTGTTCCAGCATTAAGAAGGGTTCAGCAATCTGGAGAAAGACTGTGTGTGACTGAAGTAAGAATCCAGAGATGAAAGATAATTTTGAAAGGCATTGGGGGTCAGAGGAACCTGGCTGAAGAAACCACGTTCTTGTCTCAGGACCCCTTGCTTTTTATTAACACAATTTGCCCCAAGGCAAGGTGGAGATATACACTTCAAAGGGTAGGGTTTCCTACAGAAGCATTGTCAGGTTGGGGAATAGCCTACAGCTGTTCAGGTGTTTGGCCATTAGGAGGCAATAACATGTAGAGCTGTCTGGCAGCAAACAATCATCCTTTTCAGGTTTGGGGAAATGCCTTTAGCCATTCCAATAGGTGACAACATATGTGACTTAGCCCTTGTTGAGTCCTCAAGTTCCATCAACCTTTCGAAGAAATTCTTGCAATTATGACATGCTGGAACTGGCTTCCGGAAAATCCTCACTCATTTTCTTAGACTCTTTTCTCAAACTACATATGACAAATATCAGGGCTCCTTTGTAGCTTTATAGCAACTTTCCAGCTTTTGATCAGGCAAGGAAAGAGTAAGAGACTATAATTCTGATTTTTAATTTATTATAATATTAAATAACCTGGATTGACATTTAGACAACTTTATCTATGCCATGCTGAGAATTCTTTATTTCTTTATCATCTATACACATTTTATTTATTGCTGTCATGAGCAGTAAAAAGAAGGGATACTTCTCCATTCCAAATCATGGCATATAATTCTTTTTCCCCTTTCCTTTCCCCTGCCTTAACTTCTTCCTCTCTCCTTCCCTTTCTTCCCCTCCCCTGCTTTTCTCTTACTCTCCTTTTTCTTCCTTTCCCTCTTTTACTTCCTTTACTTCTCTTTCCTCCCCTTCCTTCTTTAATCACTTATTGGTTATTTGATCCATGCTAGTCATTGTACCAAAAAAAAATTTTTGGGGGGGTGAAAGGAGATTGACATAGAGCAAGGTCGGATAAATAGATGCATAAATGAATGCATAAGTGATTATACAGAAGTATAAGACATATTATAGCAGACACATCCAGTGTTCCACCTCTGTTCTCTCAGACCCCCTTACAATACATCAGCTTGACTTTCAAAGACAGCACTGGCATCTTTGTTGGTGGGCTAGCCTCAGGCTTCCAGAACCCACTATGTCTATGTACACCTCAAGCCAGAAATGCCTGTATTGGTAGAGGAGAGGAGTAGCTTGTAGCCAATAAATAATCAGTATAGGAGGGAAAAAAACTCAGATCTCACTTTCTTGGGTGAAATAATTCTGAGTACTAAGCTTTGCACAGTTTTTCAGAGTTTTCCTATGAGATAGTAAATATCAGTTACCCACTGTGATACATCTTAAGAATACATCTTAAAGGCTGCCTTCCCTTCCATTATTGCTTCCTCTCTTATCTATACACGTTCCTTGAACCTCTGCTTGACTCAAGTCCTTGTCTCAGAGTCTGCTTTGTGGGGAACCCAGTCTAAGATAGAATAACTCATGACATTCAGAACCTCTTATCTAGTGGGAAACAGACAAATAATTCTACGGCTAAAATCATAATGGAACTTAGGAGAAAACAATTCTGACTGGCAGAGTTGTGTAAGATATCATCTTAGAAAGTGACATTTGAAGTAGGTCATAAAAATTACTAAGGGTTTTCAGAAAGAGGTGATGAGATACAATAATACTAGGACTAAACGCTTTATATCTATTTTCTCCTTTGGTTCTCACAGAAGTTTTATGGAAGAGGTGCTTACTAACATCCTAATTTTTACAAATGAGAAAACTGGGATTTGGAGAGATTAACCAGTTTATATAGCTTATTCTGCCTGTAAATGGCAGGGCTAACATTAAAACCCAGTACCATATGGCCCCAGAGTTATAGCTCTTCATGACACTGAGTAAGAGAAAGAAAATAGGCTTTGGAGGCAGATTTGAACTTGAATCCTCTTCGTATTAGCTGTGGGTCCTTGGGTGGAAATTAACCTATACATCTGTTTTCTACACTTAAATTGGATTTGGATATCATTACTCTGAAAAGGGCTTTTATAAGGTTTAACTGAAATATAACATGTAAAGTACCTACTACAATGCTTGTCATAAGTAGGCACTCAGCCAATAGAGCAGCAGCTGTTGTCATGATTCTAGCATGGTTATTATGGGTAGGTGAAACTGCTCAAGTGAAAATGTTGTGTGTGTCTGAACACCAGCCCCTTGTACCCCACTATATGGCAGTTTAGTGTGCCTATAGTGTAGCATTCATGATGTAAAGCGGTGAGAAATGAGGTTACAATGGAACTTAAGGACCTGATATATTTTTTTAAATATATTTTTATTGATCTTTTACAGAGAGGAAGGGAGAGGGATAGAGAGTTAGAAACATCAATGAGAAAGAAACATCGATCAGCTGCCTCCTGCACACCCGCTACTGGGGATGTGCCTGCAACCAAGGTACATGCCCTTGACTGGAATCGAACCTGGGACCCTTCAGTCCCCAGGCCGATGCTCTATCTAGTGAGCCAAACCGGCTAGGGCAGGACCTGATATTTAAAAGTTATGTATGTCAAGCTAAAGTTATGTATGTCAAGCTTTATCTTGCAGGGAGTCAAAGGTTTTTATTCAGGGGTAAGGGTGACATGTTTAGACCTGCATTTTGCAGTTAAGAAAGGAAGGAGTTGACATGTGAAGATGCATGGTGGAATTTTTTTTTTTTTTTTTTGAGAGGTGATAACCTGGAGTCACTAAGAATGATAGTTTGGGAAACTGTGGGTCTGGGGGAAGAGGAAGACCTTTCAGGAGGCTTCTGAGGTCTGCTGTGGGATTTTCCCATTATCATTGCTCTCCAATCTTGAAATAGCAGCTTCTCTTCTTCAGTCAGTGCCACTCAAGTTTTATGCCTTCAGACTTGCTATGGGCAAACACACAGAATCTACACACTTGGGTTCTACAAAAGGGACATACCTTCTAGGTAACATACCTCATTTTATCCACAGATCTCTGTCCTTGAAACTTTTTTACGAATTATAAATCTTTGGTTTAATCTACTTTACTTTCAACATCTACTCAGACTATGGTCTTGGCTTGTTCAGGACAGTGCTCTTGGCTTGTTCAGGACTGAGCCTCAGTTTGCTCATCTGTAAAAGGCAATGATAACTTTCCTGCTCTCCTCATAGGATCATTATACAAACATCTTGCTCAGTGAAGCAAACTGCTTTTCCATCCCAATCAAGGAAGTCTCCTTCCATTGAATAATTATTTCTCTGAGATGAGGTATTTGTTCACAAAAGCTAATTCACTATTCAGCCAAATAATTTCTTTACTTAAAAGTGACAATTACAGACCGTCAAACCCCAGAGGGAAGGTAGGGGAGGGTGGGCGTAAGGGGGAGAGATCAACCAAAGGACTTGTATGCATGCATATGAGCCTAACCAATGGACACAGACAACAGGGGAGTGAGGGCATGAGTAGGGGGTTGGGGGGGACAATGGGGAGATAAGGACACATATGTAAATATCTTAACCAATAAAAATATAAAATGGTAAAAAAAAAAAAAAAAGTGATAATTACTGTCCTAGCCGGGTAGCTCAGTAGTTAAAGCGTCTGCCCACAGACGGAAGGGTGGTGGTTTCAATTTCGGTTAAGGGCACATACCTCGGTTGTGGGCTCAATCCTTGGCCCTGGTAGGGCACGTACAGGAGGCAGCCAATTAATGTGTCTCTCTCACATTAATGTTTCTCTCTATTTCTACCTCTCCCTTCTACTCTCTCTAAAAATCAATGGTAAAAGTATCCTTGGGTGAGGATTAACCAAAAAAAAGTGACAATTATTATTTTCCTATTTAATATTGTGACAGAAACCATAAGAAAGATAATAAAAATCATATAATTCAACTCCACCTTAATTTAACATTATTTTTAACACAGGTTTTAGAAAACAAGTCATTTACTATTAGATTATTTGAACCATGATTTTTCCAAATTGGTTACCTGTTCATATCTGGTTTTATTACCTTAATTTCTTAAAATTATTTCTTCAATAATACTTGTTCCTTGAACTAGAACAGAAACTTTATTTGATTCATTTAGTTCTCCAGTTTGTACCACTGCATTTCTTTCAAATGCTGGATTCTGTCACCTCCGACATGCAGAAGGACATGAGTTTCTAACAATAGAGCTTTCACTTACACTGTTCCATCCTGGCCTATCAAAACCCTTTCTCTCTTTCAAGTCACAGCCAGGGCAAACTTTGTGTGTTGGAAACCAGGGGAAAGTTGGTGTGTTGGGAATATGGGAACTTGTAAATCTAAAACTATTCTAAATTAAAATGTTAATTTTTTTAAAGCGATTATTCCAATTTGGAAAATAGTGTGTGCAAAATTTAGATGTGGATGCTAGTCCTGGGGCGGGGGGGTGGAGAGAGAGAGAGAGAGAGAGAGAGAGAGAGAGAGAGGGAGGAGAACATGAACAAGGAAGGTAAAGGTAAAGAGAGGCAGGTTGGGCTTAGCTAATCTAAAAAGGAATACTGGGAAGCAGTCCAGTTAGTACAACTGCAATCCAGGTTGTCAGGGTTTTC
The DNA here is from genome assembly GCF_027574615.1 of Eptesicus fuscus. NCBI lineage: Eukaryota > Metazoa > Chordata > Mammalia > Chiroptera > Vespertilionidae > Eptesicus > Eptesicus fuscus. The sequence continues at coordinate 39,268,949 of NC_072475.1, forward strand.
TCTAAAGAAATCGGTATCTAACTATGGTAGCCAGCATCCAATGATCCATATGTTCTGGTGTTCACATGATTAGGTAATACCCCACCCACCCCATTAAATCTGTGTGACCAATAGAATATGGTGGAAATGGTGGTGTGTAATATCCAAGGCTAGTTCATAAACAGTACTGCCATCTTTACCTTGGTTTATTGGATCACTCACAGCCACCATCTATGAGCATACTCAAGCAGTTCTGTGAAAAAGTCTTCACAGCAAGAAAAGAGGCTGAGATCTCCAGCCTAGGACCAACCTGCTAGCTACACAAGCAACCCTCCTTGTATCCTTCATTTTCTTCAAATGACTGCTGCATGAAAGATTCTAAGCAAGGATGGCCCGGCTAACCCTTTCGAACATCTTGAAAATAATAAATCATCACTATTATTTTAAGCTACTAAGTTTTGGGACAATTTCTATGTGTCTAAAACACTAATATTTACTGTGTGTCTACTACTGCCAGGAATTCTACTAGGTGCTTTTGAAAACATAACTTCTGTCCCTAATCTTTTGACAGGTATACGTATGTCCATTTTACCAATTTTAAAAAATTCAAAGCCAAAATAATTTAGGTAACCTACATGTAGCTGCCAAAGTTTGGAGAACACCTAAATGCAGGCCAGTGTTCCTTTCACCAAGTACATATTGATCAAGGAAACAGAATGAGCAGAGGCTGGAGGGCAGAACTGACTAAGACACCACAGCCAAGACTTCATAAAATACTATCCTTTTGGTGGGATAGGGGAATGGGGAATGGGAAGTGGTAGAACTGGGAGAGAAGGAAGAAAGTAGGACAAAGGAATAAAAGTATTATTTAGATGAAAATTCATCAAGAGATTGGAAGCAAAAATGGATTTTCCATGAGAAGCAGCTGGGAACTCAGTACCAACAAGTAATTTATTATGAGGGCTCTTAAATGTCCAGCTCCATTTTGTGAAGGTTAGGAGCACTCAAAAAGCAATGCTCTGAAAAAAAAAAAAAAAAAAGCAATGCTCTGTTGGCATATGTGGACTAGATTAAAGAGAAAAGAAAACATCTATATATATAAAAAGCCAGGAACTAGAATGTCATAACAATCAGACCAACCAGTCCCTATGACATCCACTTCGGCCAGAGAACCAGCCTAATCAGGATTTGGAGCCAGCTGGCCACCCTCCCATGGCCCCTCCCCCGGCCAGCTCCACCCCTGATTGCCCCTCTCTACCCCAATAGGGGGTGGGGCTGGCCAGCCAACTTCCTGCAGCCCCTCCCCCTGGCCAGGCCCACCCTCGATGGACCTCTACCACTCCGAATATCCCAAAACCCCTCCTGGCTGGCTGGCCCTACCCCTGATCACCCCCTGCCTACCCAAATAGGAGGCAGGGACAGCTGGCCAACCTCTTGTAGCCCTGCCCCCACCAGGTCCCCCAGATCAGCTTCCCACCCTGATTAGGAGAAGCACCACTGGCCAACTGCCTGTGGCCCATCCCCCCAGCCAGCCCTGCCTCTGATGGGCTCCCCACCACCCCAATTGGCCTGTGGCCCCTCCCCCCAGCCAGCTCCACACCCAATCACCCCCATACACACCAATCCAGGGTGAGGCTGGCCAGCCAACCTCCCACAGCCCCTCCCTATGGCTGGCCCAGCCCCCAATCAGCCCCCCACCCCAATCAGGGGTGGGGTCTGCAGGCCAATTGTCCACAGGCCCTGCCCCTAGCTGGCCTGGCCCTGATCGGGCCCCAATCAGGGCCGGCCAGCTGGCCAACCTCCTGCTGTCTCCTCCTCCCAACAGGCCTGGCTCCGATCCACCCCAATTGGGGCTGAGCCAGCCAGACCCCACCTGTGCATGAATTCGTGCACTGGGCCTCTAGTCTATATATATATATATATATATATATATATATATATATATATATATGCCTAAGAGACCATTACGACCAAGTGAACAGAATGACCAGTTGACCAGTCACTATGACACGCACTGACCACCAGGAGGCAGATGCTCAATGCAGGAGCTGCCTCTGGTGGTCAGTGCACTCCCACGGCCAACCTCCCATGGCCAGCCAACCACCTGCAGTCCCTCCCCCTGGCCCGCCGGCCCCCATCAGCCCCTGGTTCTAAACCATTTGTAGATGACCTGCTTCTGGGTTGGGGTTTTGTACATAGCAGAGAAGCTCCCTCACTGCTATCTATTGAAAGTCAGCCCTCAACACAATGGTTTTTCTTGCTCCCGTCCTCTCCCTTCCCTGGGGTCCACCCACCCATCACGGTGGGTGGGTGCAGTAGCAAGGGAAGGAGGAGGGGGGAGGTGGGGAATCATGCAGTGGCAGGGCAATGACGGCAGTGTTGGCATCCGGAATACATTCCTTCTGCACCCGTCCTGGTGACCATCACCTCCTCTCCCTCTCCCAACCCCACTGGGGCCTTTGGGCCCCAGGCTGGGACAGGAAACAGGGGGGTGGGTGGCAGTAGATGCAACCCCTTTCCCAGGGGGCCAAGGGCCAACTCCCTCCTTGGGGCCAGCAGCCAACCTCCCACAGTCCCTCCCCACAGCCTGCAGGCCCCGACTGGCCTGGCCCTGATTGGCCCTGATTGCTGGCCAGGCCTAGGGACACCACCTGTGCACGAATTTGTGCACTGGACCTCTAGTAGATAATAATGAATCAGTTGATGTCTAAACTAGAATGATGGTTATAAAAATATCCTCAACTGATTTTCTGTTCCTAAGAAAGTTGTTTATCACAACTGAAGAGTTTGGTCCTTCTTCAACTAAGAAGACCTCTGCCTTTCCTTACCAAGAATTCTCACTCACATTTCTTATAAACCTCTGGATATTCATAAATATTCACATATACAAATTGAGTACTGTTAGAGTGATATTACTGCATGCATGAGTCAACATGTTGGAATTCATTTCCATAATCTTCAATTTGTAAACAGGGAACAGTATGATTGATTAACTCTTTGAGAAGAAAATATTGGTTTGCAATCAGTAACAAAAGTGTTTTCAGTTTTCTTAAAAAAGCATAAAATTCAAGAATAAAAGCTTTTTATATTGAGAATTATATCATAACCTATAATTGTATTGATGGATCAAATTTCTTTTTTATACATTATCTTCCTTTAGTTAGTATCTGAAGATATCTGTCCATGTGGTTATGAAAAGACACCAATAAATATTTTTACCATTGGAAGAACTGGCCATGTGTCCTTATTTTTTATGAAATTTATTGGGTGACATTGGCTAATAACATTATATAAGTTTCAAGTGTACAATTCTATAATACATCATCTGTATAGTGCATTGTGGGTTCACCATCCAAAGTCTAGTCTTTTTCCATCACCATATTTTTTTATTCCCTTAACCATCTTCAACCTCCCCCATTCTGTCCTCTGTATCTATAGGCTTATTTGTTTTGTTTGTTCATTTGTTGTTTTCTGTTTTACATCCCATATAAGAGTAAAATCATATGGCTCTTGACTTTTCTTTCTGACTTATTTCACTTAGCATGATATTTTCAAGATCCATCATGTTGTCAATAATGGCAATATTTCATCTTTTCTTATGGCTGAGTAGTATTCCATTATCTATATGTACCCATATCTTCTTTATCCAGCAAAGAACACTTAGGTTGTTTCCATGAATATGCTGCAATGAACACAAGGGTACATATATATTTACAAATAAATGCTTTCATTTGGGGAGGGGAGAGGATATCCAGAAGAGGGATTGCTGGGTCATATGGTAACTCTACTCTTAATTTTGGGGGTGGTAAATTTTCATACTATTTTGCATAATGGCTGTACCAGTTACATTCCAAAGAGCAATGTCTGAGGGTATTATTTTCTTTTTTCTTTTTTAAAAAGATATCTTTTTACCCACTGTTTGAAAATGATGACTCATGACGTGATCTCAGAAGCATTTATTTCACAGGTAATTCTTTGTGGTATGGTATTTGAGGATAATGATTATAAACCTTAGAATTACTTAACATAATGATTTTACTTTAGATTCATTTCTTTTATAATATAAGTACACAGTCCTGAACTATGTAACTATTTGACTTTTATTGTTAACTAACTGGCCTAACACATCATAATGTATAAATTTAAATGATTTAGAAAAAGTTCAGTTGGAAGCTCTTAGCTTTATGGGAAGTTATATAATACCACATAACATCAATGGACAGAATTTTCCCAATTGGGAAATACTTTTGGAAAGTTACATTCAGAAAGTTACATTCAGAGTAAGAAAATATGAGATTCTGAGATTGAAGATACTGTTTAAAATTCTCAGCACTTTTTATGAAAAATTTGTGACTGAACCAATAGGACCTTTAATTTATAAGCAACAAGTTGAAACAACTGTATATGTAAAGATAACACTACATTGTATAAATCTCCGTATCTCATAGGCTTATTTCTTACTTAGGTAAAATTCTGATTGACAAGTGGCTTTCTACCAAATGGTTCAAGGGCCCAAGTTCTATCTGTATCTCTATCACTTAAACTTGTTACTTCCAAGGTCACTGTGTTCATTTGCAGCAAGGCAGAAAGGAAAGAGGCAATGAAAATTATGCATAAAGGGCTTTATGGATCAGTCTTAAAAGGATCTACATCACCTTTTATCTCATTCGATTGGCGAAAGTTCACTCACATGCCTACATCTAACTGCAAAGGAGGCTGAGATATATAGTCTACCTGAATATTCAGAAAGTACATCAGCTAACAATTTATGCCACAGCACTCAACTGCTTTATACTTTCTAATGTCAATTCTGGAGTCTACCTAAATAGCAAATTTATATTTACCAATATTTTGGGTGAAAAAAATACAAAATCATCAGCTCTAATATTTCTAAGTGTTCTCATTTGTCTGTCATTGCCTGGTTCTGGGAATGAGAATGAGATTGCTTCTTAGATTTCATATTGGCATTGATGAAATTTATCTGGATTTATTTATTTTTGTTTGGCTAAGTCATATACTCATGAGCTCTTTATTTATAAAGGGATTTTCATGTATCCCACTTTATCATTACTGACCTACGTAGAATTCAAGAAGTAGTTTATGATATCAAATTATCTCATTATGTTGATCACAGTCTCCTCAAGCATGACAGCACTAGTACATAAAAAACTCATTCTCCTGCCCCTTCCTTTAAAAAAAAATATTTTTTTTATTGAATTCAGAGAGGAAGGGAGAGGGAGAGAAACATCAATGATAAGAGAGAATCATTGCTCGACTGCCTCCTGCACGCCCCCTACTGGGGATTGAGCCTGAAACCCAGGCATGTGCCGTTGACCTGAATTGAACCCTGGACCCTTCAGTCTGCAGCCTGACGCTCTATCCACTGAGCCAAACTGGCTAGGGCCTGCCCCTTCCTTTTTCAAAAATGCCATGAATTTTTTCTTTTGTCCCTAAACAACACCCTGGAAATCCATGCTATAATTAGAAGCAGCGGAATTCTCTGGTAATAGGAGTCATGAGAATGTTCTCAACCCAATTTGTTTCTCAGCTCAAGTTTATCATAGAGCTGTTTAGGTACAGGAACTCTCAAGGGAAATCAAGGGAAACTCAGAAACTTGTTCAGAATTTACAGGTTAAGTGAAATGAGGAGGTTGTGGCAGGTAGCTGCAATTTGACGAGCAGTCAGGGGCCCCCAAACCAGAGGCATCTTCCTTATGTATCTGCTAATTGCTGTTACACACACACACACACACACACACACACATCATATTTCAACTCACCCCTTCAAAGAGTCAGAACTTTGAATGTTTCATTTCATTAAGATGTTAACATTATTATTATTTTAAAATTCCACAGAAATAAATTGAAGAAGGGAAATGTGCATTATATATTATGGCAAACAGTTATTTGTCCACTAAGAAACTTGAGCAACAGAAGTCTTCTCAGACCACCCTGGCCATATAATACTTCTTCCTTATCAGAATTGCTACAGGACACTTTTTCATAACACTCAACTAGCAATTTTCATTTATTGCTCTACACTAATGATAATTAAACACTCAATCTATCATCTTAACAATTTAGCTATTTCTAATTGGTCCAAGCAGAAAACAGCAAATGTAAAGGGTGCAGGTTTGGTGTGTTCCAGGTATAGTACAAAGGCCATTGTAGCCAAAATAAAGTGAGTGAAGGAACAATGGGAAAGAAATAAGGTGTGAAATGTCAATAGAGGATTTTGGAATCCTTGCAGATGATATTTAAGAATTTATCGAGAAGCTATAAGAAGGTATTAAGCAGAGGCATGGTAAGACCTAATTTATGCTTTGATCAGGTCAGTTTCCATGTGCAGATATATATAGAAAGTCAGGAAGAGGAAAGTCTGGATGGACAGATAAGTCTGGTCTTAAACCAGGACTGTATCAGGAGAGGTATTGAGAAATGCTTGGACTCTGGGTATTTTTTGGCAGTAGAGGCAACAGGGTTACCATGAATGAAATGTGTGCTGTGGAGAATAAAATGGAATCAAGGAAGACTCTGAGGCAGCCAGATACTATCCATTAATGTAGTACCATTTATTACTGTAGAGGTGATTTGATGATAGTCATTCATTCAAACATTTATTAAATGATTACTTTGTGTCAGACACTATGCTAGGCATTTTGGGCAGAAAGACTTTCCTAAGGAAGTCCAATCTAAGCAAGTGATGAAGGCTGGCAGTAGACAGAGGGAGAAGGATGAAGAGGAAATGACAAATTTAGAAAATATGTGGGAGGTGAAATTGGCAGAATATTGTGCCTGATGTTGAGAGTGAGAAAAGATTGTGGGATGATTCAAAAATTTCTGATTTAAGTGGGTAAATGACAATTGACAAAGATAAGGAATGCATGATAAAAAATTAGTTTGTGGAGAAAGTTCTTATTGCACTAAAAATGGAAGCTAATGATTACTGATCACTTCTTATGTATCAGTCACTGTGCTCAGGGCTTAACGGAAACAACTTCATTTATTCCTCAAAACAGTATTCATACACTACTGTGCCAATATTGATACACTATTACTGTTCCTGTTTTTACAGAGGAATAATCTGGAAATTATGGAGGTTAAATAGTTTGCTCAATGTTACATATCTAGCAAGTAGAAGAGCCAGGCCTTGAATCCACAACATAAATCATTGTATATGTTGGGTTGGAGTTGCTATAGATATTCAGTTGGGGGCATTTAGTAGATTTATAAACATTGACCTAAAACTTATGACATGCTCTGGAGAGACAAATTTGATCATTTTCAGCAAAACGTATTTGATTGCACACACTGTTTTGGCTTCCTTCTCTTCCCTGTCTTGCTTCCTTCTCTATCCCTGATATATTTCCTTGGAAAATATCACCTTCCAAATAATCTACTTGCACTTGAATGTGTATCCCAGAGTCTGCTTCTGAGGGAATCCAAACCTAGACAGAAACTGATCAAAAAGAAAATAGAAGGTGAGGAAGAAAGAGCAACATACCTTTTCTTAGGAGTTTAGTAAGGAAAAGAGGGAAACTAATGGGGAAGTAACAAGAGAATGTAGGACAAGTTCTTAAGAAAGGAAAACAACCAAGTGTACATGCTGTGAGAAAGGGAAATACTGAAGTGGTCCTGGTAAAAAAAAAATCTTACTATTTTCTGTGGAGTCAAGAAAAGTATTCTGCTCAGAGGGAGGACAGAGAGGAAGAATATGGAGTGGGTATGGAGAAAGAATATGAGGGTAGTTGGTGAAGGGTTGCAGACCACAGATTTTTGGTAATACCAGTCTGAGTGCTTCATGATTTTTGCCATGAAAGCTCAACAACTGGAGAATAGAAGTGAAAAAGGAGGTGATTAAAATAGTATGAAGCTGGGTTAAAACATCCAGAACAGACTTATTTGAGTAATCCAAGTGTCCATGGTAGGAACAGAGCGGCCAGGTCAAAGTGCAGAAAGCCTAGGCATTTCAGCAACTCTAATTCTTACTGAGCTGGTCTCAAACTACTGACACTTCAAACCCCCAACCATCTCTGTTTTGTCTTCTTAAACCTACCTTGACTTACCAATTTCTGACCTACAACTTTTCTGCCCTTCAGATTTCATGATATTCTTACTGTCTTTTTTTTTCAGTAAAAATACAAGGAGTTATGGAGTAACGTCGAAGAGTTAGTTGTTAAAGCTAGAACACTTTTGCACACAAAGAAACAGTCCCACAGAGGTATTCACTTGCCAAGGTTACAAAACAAGTTAGCAGGAAAGCCAGGAGGCTCTGCTCTTTCTCCTACACTCAGATGTCTACAGTAAAGGTGGGAACAAAGAGGCAAGAGCGGAGAGGGGAATATGCATAAAGGAAAGTGTATGGACTTTATCCTTTTAAAACATTTTTGGAATTTGCATTACTTTTTTCTTAATTCTTGCTAAGAATTTTATTTCTACAATTTATTACTTTGCTCTACACGAGGGATCAGATACAGTGTTAATAACTCTGGCTTTTTTATCAAGACCATCATCAGCTAAAAAGAATGGGGAGAGGAAGTGGATGAGATCACCTAGTTCAGCTTAAGAGTCTGGCATCCATGACGGAAGGTCCCCTCTTTTCCCCCAAGGAAGCACCTCTGCACTCTGCTGGGTCCTAGGAGGCAAAGGAGGCAAGAGATCAGCAGGCTAATTAACTCAGATCTCTCCCCTGGGCCTTGGAAATTATCAATCATAGAGCTACCACACGGCCACTGATCTTTTAATGATGATTTTAATTTGCATACTAAGCAAATGGTTTCAAGAACATTGCTTTCGGTAGAATTTGTGAGACCTGCCTAGGCAGGTTATTTCAAAGTCAACTGTACTTTAATATTCTTTTCCAAAAGGTAGCTCTTTCATTATGACAACTTCATTTTGTAAATACTGTCATCTTGCTGTCACTTACTTGGTGCTGGGTAAATTAATCCCAGCCAAGCATTTATTAGTTTTAATGAAAAGGGAAAAAACATTTAAATTTAAAATTACTTTTTATAAAATTGTAAGCGTTGTGAAATGGTCTGAGTTTTAGAACTAGAAGGGACTTTAGATACTATCTACTCGAGGTGATTTGCAAATAAAATTAAGACCCAGATATATTACTAGTCAGTGACTCCGCAGAGGTCACAGAGCAACTGACTGGCTGAGCTGAACTGGATCACAAGTCCAGTATTTTCCCCTCAAAGTACTTAATGAAATTAGATACATTAAGATACCATAGTGCTTCAAAACAATGTACTCTTTTTTTCAGAGTCAATTAAACCCTACATATTGAGTGTGTCTGCATTCCAAATTAGACAGCTTGGCTCACAAACATTATGGCTGTCAAAAGCCATATCATCTCAAGCTAATTTTCTTAATTTGAAAACTGAAATCCACTTACTTGTTTTTCATTAAGTAATAATACTTGTCTTGTAATGTGGCCCAAGAATTGCAATCAAAAGAAACAGCTTAATCGCACTCAGACCTGTACTTAAAGGAACAAATATAACTCAAAGACTTCAATGTAGGGAATCGTCTAATAATAAAGGACAAAACCTTTGAAGCGATTTACAGTTTTATAAGTGATTTAGCATAAATCCTCATTATTATGAAGTATCCAGTGATTGTCACTGTCTTTATAACTTAAGACACAGGGTTGTTACGTGACTTGTTCTACATCGCACAGCTAGTTGGTGGCCCTGCTCAGTTAGATCCTAGGCTCTAGGTCTGGCTCTCAGCTCAGAATTTCCCTGACACTATACTAACAGCCCTCCATGGAACCACGTGTGATTTTGTAGTTACTCTGTTCTTGCTGGACACTGGCCAATGACTGGCTGCTCCCCTAGTGAGTATAAAACTCTTCAACTGAGATTCCTTCTCTGGGAGAACTGGGACAGAAAGCATTGCTTCCTCCCTCTCCAGCATACTTTCGACTTCAGTGTGGACCCTACAAATTTTCTGGCTCACCCAACCTCCTGCCCTACCCACAGCAGGGTCACTTCCACCAGTACCCCTCTTTGGAAAATGCCCTTCTTTTACACTCTGGCAGCAACACCACTGATGGTCCAAGAACATGTTCACCCAGCATTAACAGACAAGGAAAAACAAAAACAAAAACACAGTGAAAACAGAAAGATGCACACAGCCATGAAGGCTATCGCTTAAATGGCTACAACCTGAGAAATTCTGGGATGAGGTGGAGGGATCTGCAAAGATGACGTAAAATGATATGAATTATAAACAAGGTTTCAATGGTGTGCAGTGGGACAGTGAGGAAGTGAGTATCCTTGGAATTGGGGAGTTTTAAAGAAGGATAACACTTGAGTAGGCATTCCAAGCATGGATTGTAAATAACAATAATAACACTAACAGCAAAAGTAATACTAGCAGTTACAACTTATTAATGCCTATTTCCCAGGAAAGATGCAAGATGATGCTTTAGAGATACTATTTCTAGTCATACCTAATTGAATCAAATCTAATTGAATCATCATTTCTATTAAATCTAACCTACATTAATGATGTTAGAATACAAGCAGAAAATATGGCTAGGAAGGTTGAGAGATGTCTTACTATGGAGGACTTTGCAAACCTAGTGGTTGAGATTTCAACCTACAGGCAGCAGAAGCCATCTCTTGTTTTGATTTGAAGATGGCAAGGGTAAAAGGATGGTCACAGAGAAAGGAGGCTATGGCAATAATGCAGATAATATGAATGAAGTAGGTGAAGGGCAATGGAAACCAGGGGACAAATTTGAGACCAATTGCAGAAATGATATAAATGTGATTTTTCAATTGAATAAATTATGAGATTTTCTTGTCTTGATAAACTATACTAAATTTCTAATTTTGGGGATAAACTGCTGGCTTTTGTGGAGGTATGTGTTGTTGTATTTGAAATTCCTCCGCATTTTTTCCCTTTCCTCCTTTATTCCTGCTTATCCTATTATGTTTTAAAGTACCTTTGACTCACTAGAAAAATTTCAGTAACTTTCAAGGAAAGAACAGTTACTCTCTTTAAATTACTTCTTTTAAAATCACTTTTGAACTCTGTGTAGTATCATGTAAATAAAATTAACCCTTTGCACTCGCTTGCTTTTTTCTCGATTCCTTTATTCTAAAGCTAACCGTGTCGAGTCACACTCGACATTCGAGTGCAAAAGGTTAAGTTTCAAAAATGGATTTGCTCACTGGAAAATTTAAAAAGTAAAAATAAATGCAAAGGAAAAGGAATCTAGCTTAGGAGTAATTACGTGCATGGCAAAGTGATGTTAATGATCCTCATAGGTAGAAAATTCATTTTGAATTGTTTTGCTAGTTATAGCCACAGCCCACCCATTCATATTCTTTCAGCTGGTGCCTTGATTAGGATGTAACTGTGATGAAATCCAGAGACCAAACCCCCTCACTTCAATCTCATTAGCAGTATCTTCATACCTAAAATAACTATGTCTGCAGCTAAAATAAGTTCAGGCTCAAGAATGATAAAATGTGAGCTATATTAATGATTTTTAAGTCATTAAAATGTCATTTACCCTGTTAATGCTGAAATAGAAAAAAATATATTCTAGGAGTCAAATGTTGGACTTTTCAAAATGTATACTGTCTTAAAATTATTCAGGAACAAATTTGAAGGTGACATCCAAATTCTTGCCAGTAATGGAGACACTCATATTCCTTTTATCAGAAAAGAAGTTACAGCTGAATATAACGTGTCCATGAACAATGTCTACAATTTCCTATATTAGCTGCAAACAAGATTCTAAGCACTAATAATTTATAATGACCTCCTTTGAATTATGGGTTCATCTCACATTGAAATGAATCTAAATCACTTCATTTAAAAAGTAGGTATTTCCTACCATACTGTATCAAATTGTATTATCTGTCACTTCAAGGATCATTTAACATTTTCTACAAAGTTCATGTTAGTTGAACTATTTCTGTGATATTGTTCCCCTAAAAATGTCCACACAAAGAATTTCTCTATGCTTTTTCTTTCAGTAATGGTTAATGCCTCTCTCTTAATCTTATATTCTCTGTTCCCCACCAGAGGCAACAAAATGCTAAGCTTTTCGTAAAAAGAAAATGACATCATCATCTGGAATATTTTTGTCTATTATCTTTGGAGGAATGAGAATTTCAGAGGAGTCTTTTTTTCTCATAAACAGTTTTTTTCCTATTTTCCTTTAAAAGTTAACAATCCTACATAATAAAAGGGTAATATGTAAATTATCATCACTCCGCTACGCCCACGATTGGGCCAGCAGGAGGCGCAGGGGGCGGGACTCGGGGTGGCCAGGGTGGCCGATTGGGCCGGCAGGACGCTGAGCTCGCATCGCCAGCGGCGGGGCAAGCTCAGCGTCTGCGCCATGGCTGTGCTGTGGCACAGAAGGGGCCTCTAGGGCAGCGCGTCTGGCAGTCCCGGCTGACGAGGCGGCGCGGGCGGGCGGGCTGCACGGCTCCTGGGGAAGGAGTCTGGCGGTGGTCGGGCCGCAGGAGCACACGGCGGCGTCCACAGAGGATACAGGTTTCCGCGCAGCCCGGGCCGGCCTAGGGAGGGCTCATGAGGGAGCCGGAAGGCAGAGGAGGCGGCGGTGGCCCCAGCCTTCCTGGGCAGGAGGCGAAGGCAAGACCCTGGCCCAGGCTCTGGCCTCCGGAGGACCACACCCCTGCCCTGCCGCGCCCTAGGGGCCCAGGGACTTCGGAGCTGCTGGCCACACCGGGTCCCGACCAGCGGACAGCCAGCCAGCTCCCCCACGATCGAAAGCGGGGAGCTGTGTGTCCGCTCCAGCACCAGTGGACACCCTGCCATCAAAAGCGGGGAGCAGGCTGCTAGCAGTGTCCGCGGAGAGTGCTAGGCTTTGCGGGGCAGTGGAGTGGATATGCAGATGGCAGGTTAGGGGACCCTACAAGTGCATGATTTAATCATGCACTGGGCCTCTAGTAGTTAAAAATAATTTATTCAAATTTTTATAATACTATACTTCACAATACACTCTCACAACCATTATCTCATTTTTAAAAATTTGTCTTTATTGTTGAAAGTATTACAGATATCCTCTCCCCCACCCCATTAACCCCCTTCCACCTCTCCACCTTCCTCCCGAGGCCTTCACCACACTATTATCGCATTTTGATCCTTAAAAGAAACCTCTAATGGAAGTAGGGCAGGTATTGGTGTTTTGCCTATTGAATCATGAGAAAACTGAGGCTCAGAAAGATGAAGATTGTTTAAGAAGCAGGTGGTGGAGCTAGGATTTGCACCCTAGTCTGAGTCCATATCTAGTGTGCCTGACACTGTATTTCAAGGATAGTGTTTGTGTCAATACCAAGGAATAACAAGGGACTGGTAAATAGGCTACAAGACTTCTCTGTCAACTTAATGTCATACAAAAAGAGGAAGAGTCTTCTTACATTGCTAGCGACTGCAACATTGTGTAGACAGCCCTGGTACTCAACACAGATGGTGAGATCTGCATGTTGGTGGGGCAGAACATTTACCCAACAGCAGAGAACACTGGGAGCAGGATGGCAGAACTCAGGCCAGGTGAGGGAGGCTTAGTTATCCCACGCAGGGGTGCATGTTATAGTGTTTAGTGAGATGGTACATGCAGTGCTCACCTCCTTCTCGGGATTCACATGCTGTCTGGAAGTTTGAGTAAGGTCATGTTCAAATACTGACCATTAAGCCTAGCTCAGAGCCACCACTCTTCAGCTCCAGGTCATTCACTCATTCATTTATTTATCAGAGGAGTCTGGAGCCAGTGAGAATAAAATATTTGCCTTCAGAAGTTTATAGGGATAAATATGACAAAGAAATTACTCCCCTCACCTACAAAAAAAAGAAAAAAAAAAAAGACAACAAGTGCTGGTGAGGATATGGAGAAAAAGGAACCCTCATGCACTGCTGGTAGGAATGCAGACTGGTGCAGCAACTGTGGAAAATAATATGGAGTTTCCTCAAAAAATTAAAAATGGAACTTCCATTTGACTCAGTAATCCCACTTCTAGGAATATATCCCAAGAAATCAGAAACACCAATCAGAAAGGATATATGCACCCCTATGTTCATAGCAGCACAATTAATAGCTAAGATTTGGAAACAGCCTAAGTGCCCATTAGCAGATGAGTGGATTAAAAAACTGTGGTACATCTACACAGTGGAATACTACACTGCTATAAAAAAAGAAAGAACTCTTACCATTTGCAATAACATGGATGGACTGGAGAGCATTATGCTTAGCAAAATAAGCCAGTCGGAGAAAGATAAATATCACATGATCTCACTCATTTGTGGAATATAATGAACAATATAAACTGGTGAACAAAAATAGATCCAGAGACAGAGAGGCATCGAATAGAGGGTAGACCGTCAAACTTCAGAGGGAAGGCAAGGGAGCGGGGGTGGTAAGAGATCAACCAAAGGACTTGTATGCATGCATATAAGCATAACCAATGGACACAAATAGTAGGGGGGTGAGGGCAAGTGCTGGGGGATGGGAGTGGCCAGGGAGAGGTCAATGGGGGAAAAAGGAGACATATGTAATACTTTAAACAATAAAGAATTTAAATTAAAAAAAATACCAACTCTGCCCACTTTTCTAAGAGTAATTCAAGAGTATAGATGAGGTTTTATTTTTCTTATTACTTTAGCCCTAGGGCCTAGGCCATCTAATTCTCAACACATGTTCAGTACATATTTCTTATATAAATGAATTAACTTTTTCTTACTCTAGGCATCTTCATTTTCTCAAAGCCAGTGATTTGTTGAAGTAGGAAAAGCAAAGTACTATAAAAATGTTAATGTATTTTCTCACCTCAAATTAATTTTGCATAACCTAGACTTCAGATATATATAACTTTTAAGGTTACAGTCCATCATTGACAATAATGTATCTCCTGACCAAGTGTGTAGCTACAGTCTAGTTCTATGGCAAATTGGTGATAGTAACATCTACCTGCTTAATAAAAGTTTTTGTTCCCTCTTTCATAGTGAAGGGTCACAGTTGGGAAGTGCTGGAAGCTAATTCCAGCATGTTAGCAGGGCTGAATCATCTGGAATGGCTGAGGGCATTTCCCCAAACCTGAAAAGGGTGCATAAATGATTTCTTGCTGCCAGACAGCTGAGGGCATTTCAATCTACATGTTATTGCCTCCTACTGGCTAAACACCTGAACAGCTGTAGGCAGTTCCTCCAATCTGACAATGGATTCTGTATACTAAACCTTGGCCTTTGATGTATATATCTACTTTGCCTTAGGACAATTTGTGTTAATAAAAATCAAGGAGTCCAGAAAGACAGGAGAACTTGATTCCTTTAGCTAAGTCTCCTCTGGCTCCCCAAAATGCCTTTCAAAATTATGTTTTGTCTCTGGACTCTTTAATCATTTACAGCAGCCCCTTCTCCAGATTCCTGAACCCCTTCTAGATGCCGAGAAAGACCACCGCACAGGGAAGCAGTGGCCAGCTGGCAATTAATATACTTATACCTTGCATTTGGGTTGGGCCATCTACACTAATAAAAGAGTAACATGCTAATTGACCATACCTTCATGACACCCATCAGCCAATCAGGAGTGAGTTTGCAAATTAACCCAACAAAGATGGCAGGTTAATTTGCATATGCAGGCACCCAGCTGCTGGGGGCAGGGCGGGACGCTTGCGTCATCACCATGGCAATGATGCAGGCATTCCACACCACCCCAGCCACCCTGGGCCTCTGGGGAACATGGGAAGGCAGAAAGGTGGCTCCAGGCTGGAGCAGAAAGGTGGCTCCGGCAGCCAGGGGAAAGAAAGCATAATATGCAAATAGACCGAACAGCCAAACAGCAGAACGACTGTCTGACGACCACGCTATGACATGCACTGGCACCAGGCCAGCCAAGGCAGGTGCGATGCGATTGGTGGGGGGGGGGGGGGCTGCTATTGCCCCATAATCACCCTGCAAAGGGAGGCCCAGGCCACCAGCCAGTGGGACGATCAATCAGGGGGCTCCAAGATTGCCCCAAAGAGGGAGGCCCAGGACACCCTCTACGGGGTGATCAATCAGGGGGCTCTGCGGAACCAGGGAACTGGGGGGCGGTGGCAGCAGATGAGGGCAGTGCCAGGCCAAGGCAGGTGTGGGTGGGGGGCGGAGCTGCGAAGCAGCCAGGCCCCAAGGCCCCAGCAGTTGGGGCTGGGAGGCAGCTGGGGCTGCAAAGGCCTACCCTCACATGAATCTTGTGCATCAGGCTTTTAGTAGGGAATGTTTTTGTCAATGGAAGAGAAGCAGAAGTATTCTGAGTCATGTCCAGGCTATTCAGAGCAAAATGTGCCTTCTTCACTTGAGAGGACAGTGGACCTTCATAATGGAATAGATGGTGTCCTTGAAACTCCTTGGAGAAGAAGGTTGCCCTCCAACCGGCAACATATACATTAGATTATTAGATGAGCATCGAATAACCTTATATTGTGTTAAGCTGTTAACATTTTGGGATTTGTTTGTTAAAGAGCTAGAGTTACCTAACTATGTATACATTTGGAAGAAATGTCAAAAATTGAAGAAGAAAAAAGTCATACAACAATTTTAGGGATCCTTAAATGCAGTGCAAAGATATAGCAGGAAGAATATATAAGCAGGCTAGGGGAACAGGAATAGAAGAGAATTTCTAAGTATCTAAATAAAAATATCTTAAAGTTGTGCAAGAACAAAAGAAAAAAGATAATTTGATTAAACAAATATGTATAAATGACCAAGTAGGAACTTTGTCTTTCCCTAGATCTTTGCTGTTGATAAACCATGATGGTGAGCATAGCATAGACTTGATCACTAGGGTTTTGTTTTTTTTAGTCAAGTCTTTAGGGACTTCTTTTCCTCCCAAAAATAATACATATATTCTAATTTTAAATAAATAGCAAAAAATAAGATTCTTTATAAAATATTTTACCAAAAAATCTAATCTTATTTAAACTCAGCTATGCTATAGAGCAAGCATGTCAAACTCAAAGGCTAACACGGGCCAAATAAACAAGGCATGCGGCCTGCAGGCCACGAGTTTGACATGCTTGCTATAGAGTGAAGATTATTTAATACCGACCTATATGTGCATTAATAATCTACATATGAATTTAAGGCATTTAAATAGCTATACTAGTTATCTCTGTGTCCAGGAGACATTTTTTCTATAGATTCCTTTCAAAGTATATTATTGCTGTTTACTTTTTTTTTTGCTAGAAAAGTTCCTGGCCGCTCTTGTGAAGATGTGATATATCACAAAAAATCTTCCATGATATCACTTCAAATATCTAATCGTTTCTATGGGACAGAAATCCTTGTTTACAGTCCTGAAGAGATTCTTCTTCCTAACAACTTTATTTATAATAGAAGCATCATTTCTTTCAGAGTGACCCAATACAGTCAAAACTAGTTTGGTAAAAATACATTTTTAAAATTAGGATCCCAAATTTTAGTAATAAATTGACACTTCTCAGATTTTTGCTCAAGCTTAAAAATGTGTATCTTTGGCTTTGCTTTCCCTCTAGTTACAATAATTTCCCGAGGCCAAATAAAAGTGGACCTCTGTACTAAATGTCAGCTGAGTAGAAAGTTGCTGGTAATTCACTTCTTAAAATATTATATACATTATTTTTCACTTCTAGAATACTGAATGGACCTAAATCTTGTGTATTTGTTTGGCTGTTAACTAGAGACTGATACAGGGTTATACTATGAAGCTTAAAATAACATAGTTAACACACAGAGTGAAATCAATGTTGTTAAAGACAATAAATAATACATGTATTTATTACCTTGATTATGATGATTTTCATTTTTATTTTGCCTATCATCCAATTATTTCCACATTCACTTCTAATTTCAATCCCATGGTGATTTGTTCAATAACTTTTGTCAATACCCTTGTTATATTATCTACTAGAGGCCCAGTGCACGAAATTCATGCACGGATAGGGTCCCTAGGTGTAAAGACCCATGTCCCGTGTGGTTCAGGTTTCGGGCTCTGGAAGAGGGTCCCCGTGCAAATGACAGAGATGAGACAAGAAATAATAATTTGGAAATTGGGGGGCCAGGTAGGAGCCCAACGAAAGAGGAAGGACTCCCCTTGTGCTCAGGCCTTGCCATCCTTTTATTCAATTTGGGATTCACCTATAGCCCTTAGGCAGGCAATTTCCAGTAAAAGACAGACTATCTTATCAGTAAGGATTTACATGAGACTATCTGGTCAAGAAGTTGCTTCAGCCACCATTGTTTCAACTAAACAGTCAGTGCATAGCTCTGACCTTTGCCAGGGCTCAAGGTTCACCAGCATTCCGGGCTCCTTGTCCACACCTCTCTGCTAGTGAAGACAATAGGGGCCTCCCACACGTAGGCCTGGCCAGCGATCAGGGCCAATCAGGTTCTCCACCTCCCCGCCTCCTCCCTCCCTTGCTCCCTCAGTGCCCCGCTGCTGCCACTGGTCGCCCACCATGTTCCACACCATCCCCTGATGGTCAGTGCATGTCATAGCGAGCGTTCGAACTCCCAGTCTCTCGGTCGAACTCCCAGTCTCTCGGTCGAACTCCCAAGGGGACAATTTGCATATTAGCCTTTTATTATATAGGAATAGGATGCTTTTTAGAACAGTGCTTAATGTACAATAGATCCCCAATAAATATGTTTAGCTTTCTGAATTTTTTAAATGAAGCAGATGTACACTTTTATTCTTGTTTGTTTAGTTGAAGAGTCTAAATTAAAAAAAAAAAATTATTGTTGAGAATATTATAGATGTTCACCATTTCCCTCACCCCTTTGCCCCCTTCCATCCAGCTCCTGTCCCACCCCAGGCCTTCACTGCACTATTGTCTGTGTCCATGGGCTATATATATCTACACATATAAAAGGCTAATATGCAAAGTGCCCCTTGGGAGTTTGACCAGGAGTCCGAGAGTTTGATTGCTTGCTATGATGTGCACTGGCCACCAGGGGGCTGTGTGGAATGAAGGAAGGTCCTGGCCTGCAGCCGGAAGGCCCCGATTGGCCCTGATCGCTGGCCAGGCCTAGAGACCCTAACCATGCATGAATTTTGTGCACCGGGCTTCTAGTATGCATATAAGTTCTTTGGTTAACCTCTCCCTCCTACCCCCACCCCAGGGGGAGATCTGAGACCTGTCAGATCTGTCATTCTGTTCCATGGTTCTATGTTTCTAAATTTTTGTAACAAGCTCAAATCAGGATTTATCCTGTGGTGACCTGATATATTTTGTTGAAACTTGTGCTCATTCCTTTCAGGCTACAGGCAAAAACACCCACAATAAGGAGAGATCAGCACCCAGCAGTCCAAAAGATTTCCCCCTGGACATTGTAGATGCCCTTCCTTCTCCTCCATCTGCATTTCTCCTAGGACTTCTATTCATTTAAAATTAGATTAAGGGGCACCAACCAAATAGCACCCAGAGTGTTACTGGATTCTTTCAGGAGTCTTTTAGAAATCAGGTGCCAGTTTACTCAGGTTTCCACCTGCAGTTGATTAGCAAAATGCAAACTGGTATTGCTTCTGCCAAGAGAAAATACAAACTATCCTACCTGATGTTGCCTATATATTCTGTTGCATATTCTGAGGAACTTCCAATCATCAATAATGGCTGAAATTTCTGACATAAAGAAATGCATGACGCAAGGTTATTAAGAGTAAACAATAGATATATTTTATTATCTAAATGTTAAATCCTTTAATATAGTTCACAGAAAAAATTCTGGTTCTGAAAATTGAACAAAACAAACAAACAAAACTGAAGAGAGAACCAGGACTATAGAAATGGGGACAATGGTGTGGTGATCCTATAATACAGGCTGAACAAGCTCCTGAATTTTTCAGTTCTTATCTAGACCATATTTTCAGACTGTAATAGAGATAATACAAACAAAACCCATTTTACATGGATGTAAGAGAAGAGGCTTTAATTTTATTCATGGCAGGGATAATAGTCCTTATTTAAATTTTCACAAATTTGAAATTGGTGAAAAGCTAATTAAAGGCTAAAAATAAGTCAATTTCTTCTTCTATTAGGTTATGTACAGTGAAGTGTTAGTAGAGTCCTCAGGGGATATTTTTGAAGGGATCCAATATGGAAATTACAAATTAGTGAGAAAGGGTTAAACATTAATCTGTAAGACATTCTGCTGTTTTTCAGAGCTGCTTCTTTCATGCCATTATTCAACAATCAAAAATAGATTTTGTTAAATGTATGTCAGTGGCAAGCCTAAAATATGGGATCCCTGTCTTCAAGGAATTTAGAGGCAGATGAGTAAGTACACATAACTAAACAGTGTGTGAAGAGTGTCCAGTTGGGGCACACACAATGAGCTATGGGGATCCATAGGAAAGACTCCCGAAACAACTGAAGTGATCAGGGTTGGTTGGGTTAGTAATTAGGAATGTTTCCTGAGAGGCTGGGCATCTGAGGCATGAGTTGTAAAGCATAAATATAAGCAGCAGATGACGAGAGGGGGTGGAGACAGAAGGGCTCCAAACAGAAGAGGCAGCATGTACTAGGTGCCAGACACCTGGAGGAGAGGCAGAAGGAGGAAGGGGTGGGATTGAGCGGAGGTATTTAGATTCTTAAGCATAGTTCCTATAACTGAAGGTGGAATGTGGTAAGGAGACAAGTGGAGATTGATGGGAAAGAAACAATTGAGTTCCCACCAATACCAGTAGGTATGCATTTTTGAACCTCACTTGCCTAAACTAGAGACTCTGCCATCCAAACAAACAGTAGACAGCCCAACATGTAATCCAAGAGGCAAAGTTCTAAGAGCAGCCAAAGTCCATAACTAGCTGATGTCAGGAGGTGCTAAAAGCTGTGACTGGGGACAGGAAATGAATGAAACGGGAGAAAGTTAGAGGAATGAGAATGAGAAGTGCAGGGAGCAGTTGATCAACAGTCCCAGACTTATATTTCCTTTGGAGACTCATAAAAGCTCTGTGTTTCACCTGATAAAATCCACAGAAGATACACATACTTGGCTACCAAGGTGGAGAATGGCTGCCAACTACAAACAGGTGGCATTATAGGACCACACAATGTTCTGGATAAGGCTGAGGGCAGGGAAAGGTAGAGCTATTTTTGATTCCTTGGCCTTCTCTCTGACAAGAAATAGTATTTGTACCCTGAAAGGGAAGTATGGCTTAATTACATCCCTAAGTGAAATGTGACACAATGGCTTGGTAAAGACATGAATGTTGAATTTGTGTAAAATGAAAATTTGTTGACAATGTTAAAATACATATAATTTTACTGTGACGTGATAAGTGTCAGTTTCCCAAAACTAAGTAGATAAAGGATGTGTGTGATACCAGGGAAATAATTGGGCACTGGTGGGATTGAGCTATTGGACAAGGCAATCAGTCTCCTTCCAAAAATAATTTTCATGTCTCCAAGGTAACAGCACATAATCGGTTTTGGTTTTTCCATAGCGTGTTTAACATAGCAAAAATATAAACAGATTGTTCTAGCTTACAGATAAGACATTTAAGAAGCTTAAATTTCTATCTACTTCTTTAGTGATGAAATCATAAATTATTAGATAAGAAGGCTGAATTTAGATGCTATATATCACCCTCATGGTCAAGTCATACTGCTCAGCATGGAATATGAGGTTCATCACGATCCGCTTCTTGCACACGTCTCCATCTTCCCACAATCATCACTTCCCTTTATGAATAATTGCTTCTCCAAATTTCCAGGCTTTGTAAATGATCAGTAATTGTCTTCACTGAAGAGCCTTCCCCTTAGTTATCTGCCTGAAAATTTTTTATTAGTTCTTTAAAAACTTTCTCAATCTCAAAGACTAATCACTCCATCCTCCGTTCTAACTGCAAAACATTTCTGTTTCCATTGTTGATCTTATGACACTGCATTTTTTCCTTCTCTCCTTCAATATTTAAAGGATAGGGATTATATTTTATGCATCCCTATACACTAACTCTTGTTCCATTATCTTCAGCATGGAAAATGCTAAAGAACTATTTAATGAATGAAACTGGAAAAAAAATTGCCTTTTCAAAAGTAATTTGCCAAAGAAGAAATTCAAATGGTCAATACGCATATCAGAAAATTCTCAATCTCATTATTATTTTAACAACTGAAAGTTGAAATAATATACATTATTTTATTTCTTAAAGTTAAAAATAAAAAAATTATAATACCAATACCCTTGCTGATGTACTCCATTTGGTACTTTTTTTTCTCTCAAAAAAAAATATTTAGATAGCATTGGCTAATAAGATTATATAGGTTTCAAGTGTACATTTCTATGATACATTATCTGTATATTGCATTGTGTGCCCACCACCCACAGTCAAATCATCTTCGTCACCATATATTTGACCCCTCCCTTTTACCCTTTAATACCTCCCATCCCCCTTCCCTCTGGTAGCTGCCATATTGTTATCTGTGTCTATGAGTTTTTGTTTGTTTGTGTTTCTTGTTTATTCATTGGCCGCTTTCAGTTTTACATGCCACATATGAGTGAAATTATGTGGTTCTTGACTTTTTCTGTCTGACTTATTTCACTTAGCATGATATTCTCAAGGTTCATCCATGTTGTCACAAATGACAGTATTTCATCTTTTCTTATGGCTGAGTAGTATTCCATTATATATATATGTGCCACATCTTCTTTATCCAATCATACTTATTATCAAGTGTTTTTGAAAAGTTTACAACCTATGAATATATGATGAGAATAGATATCTGTTCTCAGGAAACAATTCAACCATGTGGTTATACATTTATGTACTAACATATTTACAGTGTTATTTATAATAAAGACAATGGGACTTAAGCAAAGGCCCAACATTGGGGAATAATTTCATCCCCTTAGATAATTGTGATACATGTCTACAATGCAACATGGTGCTTAACAGTGTGTTTAATGACAGGGAAATATGCTTATAATATAGTTCCCTGAAAAATGAGATGTAAAATACATATGTACATACAGTACATTTCAATTACATAAAGAAAATTGTCAATTAAAAGATTAAAGGGAAAATGTACCCCCAAAAAAGCAGTGGTGCCTCTAAAAATGAAGTTAAAAATACTTTCTGCTTCATATAGCTCTGGTTCCTAATTTCCTGTAGTAATCTGATTATCAAGAGGAAAATAAAACTGACCCTCCCCTTTCCCAATTATGCTTTCTTATATATGTGACAAACACAAAACAAAACTCCTTTTTAAAATATTTTTTGTATTGATTTCAGAGAGGAAAGGAGAGGGAGAGAGAGAAACATCAATGATGAGAGAGAATCATTGATCAGCCGCTTCCTGCACGCCCCCTACTGGGGATTGAGCCTGCAACCCGGGATTGAACCCTTTGATCAGAATCGAACCCGAGATCCTTCAGTCCACAGGCCCATGCTTTATCAACTGAGCCAAATCCTTTTTAATTAGCATGCTTGAGTATTAATAATTCTAAAAATACAGAAAATATTTTAAAATAATTTTCTTATTACTCTCCAGTGACCAGATAACTAGAATTGGTCGTTAAAAGGCAGAGCAATTCCCAGAGAAGAAAAGAATGTGAATAACCAATTACTTCTTGAGAATGTGGAACCAGGTGGTAGGACAAACCGTCTCACATGTTTCCTTGGTTAAATGCCAGGGAAATACTACAGAGAAGATATTGCTATCCAAGAGTTGTTGGCTTGTCCAAAATTACTCTAGTGTGTGACAAAGTCATATTTTGATCCCAGGACTTACTAGGGATGGTGCTTTGAGTTTGTTTTCCTTAGCCCAGCTCTGGGTCAGAAAGCAATGACAGGGACTCAATTAGAGTTTGATGAATTGAATTAATTAGATCTTTCAGCAGGAATTTAAATCTTTCCAAGACCAATTTACCCCAATTTCAAATTATGACAAACTAAATAATAAGGTTTCATTGTGTTTCCTCATGCACACTTTTGTGAGCATGTTTTTAATCCTTAGTGCGGATTTTACTGTCAAGAGACATGTATACCTTAAGATGGTAGGGAGACATTAAAAATTATCTTTCAAGATCTATGAAAAATTACAATATTCTATTTTAGCAGCAGGATTAGGGACTATTGACTTTTCTTTTTTCTAGAAACACTTGTTAATTAATTATGTGGCCATTGCTACAAACATTTTCTTGTCAGGGGCAACTGGAAGTGACCAAGAGGTCAAAGAAACAATTCTAGATAAATGTGAGCCCCTTTGAGTCACCTTTGGGTTCTGTGCTGCTTCTGATGAAAATTACTAAAATTAAAGCATTGCCAAAGATAAGATTTGGCGACCAAATTATCTTCAGAATCATTAGTTTCTTCATCTTTCTAAGAAAGCAATGCTTTGAGGAATATTTCTAAATGGGATAGGGGGAAAATTTGCCTTGAGCTCCCACTATGAACCAGACACTGTATATTTATTATTTCATTTGTTAACACAAAACTGTGAGATAGGTGTCCCTCTCCTTATATTGCAAATGAAGAAATTAAGACTCTAAATGTTAAGAAAAAAATCAGTGAAGGACTCACAGCTAATAAAAGCTTTAACAGGGTTTCTGAGCTATTTCTTTGCTCTCAGATACATCCTGTGACTTCTCTCTTCCCTGCTCTCTACTGGTGGGAATTATAGTTCCCAGGTTCCTTTATTGTGGCTTCCAGATGGATATATTGGGCCAAAGACTGGGAGGGCCAGGTCCTGGTGGAGAGTGGGAGGCCACAGGAAAGAACCAGGATAGACTCCTCTCCTGCTTCATCCTTGCACTAACCTTTCCAGAGCATCAATAGCTCCTTCTTGGCTCCAGGTCTAATGGGTATAGCTAGTTCTAGCTCCCATTAGAAGGCCTCAATTTGACTCTGACAAGCCATCTCCTTCTAGCAACTTTAGCTTTAGGGGTTGCCATTGCTTCTTGTTTTTGCTAATTTCTAAACTGCCCACCACACTCCCTTTCCCATCAGCTTTTCAGTCCTTTCATCAACTGTGCAACAATTTTCTGCATTAAAAGTTTCTAAAAGAAAGAGGAGAGAGAAGAAAAGGAAGGAGACAGAAAGGAGGGAAGGAAAGAAGTAAGGAAGAAAGGAAAGAAGGGAGGGAGGGAGGGAGGGAGGGAGGGAGGGAGGGAGGGAGGGAGGGAGGAAAAGATAAGATCAGACCTGGATTGGTTTCTGTGTTTATGACTCATCCTGACTGATCAGATTCAGATATAAGTCTTTGATTCCCTTGCCTAGCTCTCTTTCTATCGATTCACAAGAGCACACTGCCAATAAGAAAGTGATAGTTATTTTAAAGAAGGGGTGGGGAACGTATAAAGCACTCAAAATCATTTAGTCTGGCCTTGCCAAGGCATTAGGGTTGAGTTAATGAAATGTTTGACCAAATATAGCAGGATAATTTTTAAGTTGATAATTTTGTATGGCCCTTGAATGATGTTATAAATATCCAAATGACCCTTGACAGACAAAATGTTCCCCACCCCTGTTTAAAGGATGAATGTGTGGTCACACTGACATATGACAAGAATATCTATCCCTGTCTCCATTTTGTATATCCCTTAATTACAGGATGTCTTATTACTTCATGCATTTCTTTTTCTTATAATAGTTTTATGTAATTGGAAACTATTATTGGCATAGCTATATTCAAAATATGTTTTTGTATAAGTAATTACAGCAGTGTGGGCTGGATTTTGGCAGAGAAGCATATGGATTCCAAAAAGTGTGCCACACAACCATGGATTTTAATGTTTTATTAAGATTCACTTCCCTTTGGCCACCAGTTCTATCATTTGTCATACTGTCAGCTGCTGAACTTGACATTTTTGCTGCATGCTGTGAAAGAGGAGGAGACTTGATATTTATAATTTGTCTAGGCCACAAGCAGTCTATTTTGTCCAAGCTTTGGAAAGCATTCAGGTAAGTAAAGATTCTCCTTTCTTTGCAACACATAAAATACTATAAACCAATTTGTTGAATGAGCTGGAGTCAGGAGGGTGCCAGTAGAAACCAACCTATTTTTCTTCCCTTTTTTCTTCAAACCACTCAGCATCCTGGTTTTTTCCCGATATGTCTCCAAGCCCCATAGCTTTTCAGTCACTCTTATAAGATACACAGATACTTCTTCCTTTGTATTTGTATTAAAAAGCCCAATCCACTCCAATCTAATAATCACACAGTCCTGTCAGTAATTAATTTAACAAGTATTTACTGAGCACCTATTTACTTGGTAGTGTTCTAGGTTCTGCAGTTACAGCAGTAAATAAATCAGACATAGAATCTTATTCTCGTGTAGTTCACATTCTGGTGGAGAGGTAGACCACACACATAAGTGAGCAAAATATAGTAAGCTAGTGATGAGTGCCAAGAGGGCTGAACTTTAGATAGGCTGATGAGAGGGGGACTTTTCAAACTTCAATACTTCAACTCACAGCTGATGACCTGGCTTTCTGTTTTTCTGAGAAAACTGAAGCAATCAGAAGGGGACTTACAAGCTCCCATCACCACATCTACCCATCCAGCAACATCTGCACCTGTATATTTTGCCTTCTCTCCAGTTAATTTAGAAGAATTATCCATGCTTTTAGATAAATCCACTCCTTCCACATGTGCACAGATCCAATCCCCTCTTGCTTACTCAAGAACATTGTTCCAGTCCCTCTCCTCTCTCTTTCCTGTGTCTTCAATCTTCTCTCGCTCAATGGAATGTAAACATGTCTCATCTTAAAAATTCTCTTAGAGTCCACTTCCAGCAATCACCCTATTCTCTTTTAGAGCAAAACTCTCTCCTTGTCTATTCTCTGCCCTCAATGACTCTTCTGTTGTTCTCTCCAGAGTCCATTCAAATTGGGCCTTTGCCCCCACCACTTCACTGAAATTGAAAGGTGACCAACAACCTTCATGTTGCTAAATACAATGGTTAGTTCTCAATGCTCATCTTACTTCCCCTTCACCGGGATTTCAGAGGCCATAGTCCACCTCCTTGAAACACATTTTTCACCTGCCTTCCAGGACCACTCCAGCCTGATTTCCCTTCCACATCTCTGGAAGCACCTCTATATCTCCATTGTTTTCTCCTCATCAACCCATCATCTAAACATTGAAAGGCTTCAAGTCTCAGTCTTTAAACTTCTCATTTTTTTTTCTATTTGCACTCCCTCCCCTCATAATCTTATCTAGCCTCCTTGCTTTTTAATCCACTAATATCCTGAAGACTCCCAAAGAAAATGGCATGTATTTAGTGAACTCAGTGAATAACAACCAAAGTAATACCAGTGTGTCTTCCTGACAACAGCAGTTTGGGGGCTTTAGGGACAGTGAAGCCACAGGGAAGCTGAGCTGGAGACAGTTTTGCATCATGAATCACCACCAAAATTGTGAGCTAAATTCTGACTACAAAATCTTTATTGCTGTGATGTTACAACAATCCAAAAAAGAACACAGCTGGATTCTCACAAGACAGGTGGAGCTTACAATTTCTGGCTGCAGACAACTCAATTTTGCAGTTACAAATTGTGCAAATTTGATGTGGACATCATTGTAAGATAATGCATGTGGAACCCCACTAGGTTATTATTCTAGTGACTTTTTTTCTGGCAGTAAGACTTACTTCATTATTAGAATTTAACAGCATATGGAGACCCCCCTAGAGGGAATGCTCTTAATCCAGAAACTTTCTGGTATTCGATTCGCTTAATTTACTTAAAGTAGCTTTTAGTTTTAGGGTAAACAATAGCAATATTAAAACTCTACAATTTAGCCCCAGTCTACATTTCCAGTCTTAACTCTTTACTTACCTTTCTTAAACTCACACTTCAGCTGAAATGTTCTGCTTATTGCCCTTTGACCCTGGATAGAATTTTCCTTACCCAGTTCTGTCTTCGCTCCTCTCCTGAGCCCTGAAGATCCAGCTCAACATCTTAACTCTTCTTGCATAAAATATTGCTCGACCTTTGTAATTTGAAGTGATTCTCACTCTTTCTGAATTCCTATAACAAACAGTAAATTATGGAGAATTTTTGTAAATGATAACATACTTTTTAAATGTTTGATATTTTATTATGATACGTAGTGTCTCATAATTCTATTGAAAATGCCAAGGGACTCCAAGACTATCCTCTGTAAAATGACTTTCTAGAAGGACTCATAGAACTAAAAAAAGCTGTTATATTCAGTCATAGTTTATTGTAGTGAAAAGATATCTTTTAACATCAGCAAATTCCAAGGATGCATAAGCCAGAGTCTTGGAGAAACCAGACACAAGCTTCCAGTTATCTTTCCTATTAGAGTTCTACAGACAGCATTTAATTCTCCTAGGAACAATGGGTAACAACGTGTATGATATATTGTCAATGAGAGAAGCTCACTAGAATCCTAGGTTTTGTTGGAGGCCAGTCACAGAGGCACTCCATGTTTACATGACTGACCTAAGTATTCGGTGTCCAACTTTCCTCCTCACCACACCCTACCCCTGCCAGAGCTCAAACTGATACAGCATGGCCATGGACCAAGATCTCAAAAGAACAAAAACAGGCATTCACCATAATGCTCACTATTAGCATAAACTTTCTGCTATACTCCAAGGTCTCAGGTTGAAGCATAGTAACCTCCACCTTGTATAAAACTGCTGTTTGAATTCTCTGCTATTGTTAGATAGTCCCTAGTCCTGTAAATCTGTCACTGTAAACTCTGTCATTGTAAACTCTGTCACTTTGAGACAGTCTCTTATTCTATAAAATGACTTTGTTTTTAGTTCAATTAATAGAAAAAGATAAACTTAACTGTCTGATCTTGCAAGCTAGCCATCCAATGTAGTAGGCTAATGCTGATAATAATTCCCATATTCTTTTTTTTTTTTTTTTTTTTTTTCCTTATTATTTTGATAGTTTATTAGATAGACTTAAACAATGAACTTTGATTTGATTTTTTTTTTTTAATTTCTTTATTGATTAAGGTGTCACATATTTGTCCTCATCCCCCCATTCCCATCCCACCCCTCTCCCCACGCATGCCCCAATCCCCTGTTGAACTTAACCGTTGGATAGGCTTATATGCATGCATACAGGTCCTTTGGTTGAACTCTCCCCCTCCCCCCACCCTCCCCTTACCCTCCCCTATCCTCCCTCTGAGGCCCGATAGTCCGATCGATGCCTCCTTGCTTCTGGTTCTGTTCTTGTTCCTCAGTCTATGTTGTTCATCATTTCCCCTAGATGAGCGAGATCATATGTCACTAGATATATACTAATAAGAACTGAATGTGAGACGAGCAATAATAGTTATGCTGACAGGCAAATGAATCAATCTGTAGCGAGCTTCCCCCTGGACCAACAGTTCTTTTGAGACCCAATTTCACTGTCCAGTAGTTCCTTATGTGTACATGTCAGCACTGACCCCTCAGCTCTGGATGGTGGACAAATGGTGGTAATGGAGGTCCGACTCCCTCTGGTTTGGTCTCGGCCGAACCCAGGGGCACGGCGTCACCCGGACTAAGGGGCACGTGGCCTCACCCATACCCAAGAGGCGCGTGGTCTCACCCGGGCCTGGGACCCAGCCTCACCCGGATGGATCCAGGGGCGCACGGCCTCACCCGGACCCAGGATCCGGCTTCACCCGTACCCAGGGACGCTTGGCCTCTCCCAGACCCAGGGGCACGTGGCCTCACCCGGGCCTAGGTGCACGAGGCCTCATCCGGATCCAGGGACACATGGTCACACCCGGACCCAGGGACGTTTGGCCTCTCCCAGACCCAGGGCCACTTGGGCTCACCCGGGCCTAGGTGTACGAGGCCTCACCCAGATCCAGGGACACATGGTCTCACCCGGACCCAGGGACGCTTGGCCTCTCCCAGACCCAGGGCCACTTGGGCTCACCCGGGCCTAGGTGCACGAGGCCTCACCCGGATCCAGGGACACATGGTCTCACCCGGACCCAGGGACGCTTGGCCTCTCCCAGACCCAGGGCCACTTGGGCTCACCCGGGCCTAGGTGCACGAGGCCTCAACCGGATCCAGGGACACATGGTCGCACCCGGACCCAGGGACGCTTGGCCTCTCCCAGACCCAGGGCCACTTGGGCTCACCCGGGCCTAGGTGCACGCGGCCTCACCCGGATCCAGGGACACATGGTCTCACCCGGACCCAGGGATGCTTGGCCTCTCCCAGACCCAGGGGCACTTGGGCTCACCCGGGCCTAGGTGCACGAGGCCTCACCCGGATCCAGGGACACATGGTCTCACCCGGACCCAGGGACGCTTGGCCTCTCCCAGACCCAGGGCCACTTGGGCTCACCCGGGCCTAGGTGCACGAGGCCTCATCCGGATCCAGGGACACATGGTCGCACCCGGACCCAGGGACGCTTGGCCTCTCCCAGACCCAGGGCCACTTGGGCTCACCCAGGCCTAGGTGCAAGAGGCCTCACCCGGATCCAGGGACACATGGTCTCACCCGGACCCAGGGACGCTTGGCCTCTCCCAGACCCAGGGCCACTTGGGCTCACCCGGGCCTAGGTGCACGAGGCCTCACCCGGATCCAGGGACACATGGTCTCACCCGGACCCAGGGACGCTTGGCCTCTCCCAGACCCAGGGGCACGTGGCCTCACCCGGGCCTAGGTGCATGAGGCCTCACCCGGATCCAGGGACACATGGTCTCACCCGGACCCAGGGACGCTTGGCCTCTTCCAGACCCAGGGCCACTTGGGCTCACCCGGGCCTAGGTGCACGAGGCCTCACCCGGATCCAGGGACACATGGTCTCACCCGGACCCAGGGACGCTTGGCCTCTCTCAGACCCAGGGGCACGTGGCCTCACCCGGGCCTAGGTGCACGAGGCCTCACCCGGATCCAGGGACACATGGTCTCACCCGGACCCAGGGACGCTTGGCCTCTCCCAGACCCAGGGCCACTTGGGCTCACCCGGGCCTAGGTGCACGAGGCCTCATCCGGATCCAGGGACACATGGTCGCACCCGGACCCAGGGACGCTTGGCCTCTCCCAGACCCAGGGCCACTTGGGCTCACCCAGGCCTAGGTGCAAGAGGCCTCACCCGGATCCAGGGACACATGGTCGCACCCGGACCCAGGGACGCTTGGCCTCTCCCAGACCCAGGGCCACTTGGGCTCACCCGGGCCTAGGTGCACGAGGCCTCACCCGGATCCAGGGACACATGGTCTCACCCGGACCCAGGGACGCTTGGCCTCTCCCAGACCCAGGGGCACGTGGCCTCACCCGGGCCTAGGTGCATGAGGCCTCACCCGGATCCAGGGACACATGGTCTCACCCGGACCCAGGGACGCTTGGCCTCTTCCAGACCCAGGGCCACTTGGGCTCACCCGGGCCTAGGTGCACGAGGCCTCACCCGGATCCAGGGACACATGGTCTCACCCGGACCCAGGGACGCTTGGCCTCTCTCAGACCCAGGGGCACGTGGCCTCACCCGGGCCTAGGTGCACGAGGCCTCATCCGGCTCCAGGGACACATGGTCGCACCCGGACCCAGGGACGCTTGGCCTCTCCCAGACCCAGGGCCACTTGGGCTCACCCGGGTCTAGGTGCACGCGGCCTCACCCGGATCCAGGGACACATGGTCTCACCCGGACCCAGGGACGCTTGGCCTTTCAGACCCCGGGGCACGTGACCTCACCCATGCCTAGGTGCACAAGGTCTCACCCGGATCCAGGGACACACGGTCTCACCCGGACCCAGGGACGCCTGGCCTCCCCCAGACCCAGGGGCACGCGGCCCCACCCGGGCCTAGGTGCACGAGGCCCCACCCGGATCCAGGGACACATGGTCTCGCCCGGACCTAGGGGTGCGTGGCCTCTCTCAGACCCAGGGGCACATGGCCTCACCTGGACCTAAGTGCACGAAGCCACCCGGACCCAGGGGCGCGTTACCTCTCTCAGACCCCTGGTCGCGTGGTCTCACCCGGATCCAGGGGCTCACGGCCTCACCCGTACTCAGGACCCAGCCTTACCCGGATCCAGGGGCCCACGGCCTCACCCGGACCCAGGGTTCAGATTCGCCCGGACCCAGGGGCACATGGCCTCACCCGAACCCGGAATCCAGCTTCACCTGGACCCAGGGGCGTGTGGCCTCACCCAAACCCAGGGGCGTGAGGCCCCACCTAGACCCAGAGGCGTGTGACCACATCTGAGCCCAGAGGCTCGCAGGCTCGCCTGGACTCGGGTCTCAGCGGGGTTTCGTCTTCTTGATCCCAATTCCTGTTGGTCAATCCCCTCTCAGCAATTCCTTCGGTCATTTTCTCAGAGCTCCAGGGCGGCTGCCGCAGAACTCGTTGGGCGGCGGGCTCGGCAAGGCTCCGGTGTGCCCGGTGCCCGGCGGTGGGCTGGTCCGGTGTCGCTGCGTCGGCCCTTGGGTCTGCAACGGTGGCCAGTCGCTGAGCGTGCGCACCTGGCCACTTCGGGGCATTGAGATTCTTGAAGGACTCGGAGGTCAGCAAGCACGGAGTCTCCCACCCCATGTCTCCCAGGGGCTCGTCTGTCCGTGCTCGGCAGCGAGTGGAGCCGTCCCCTCAGCCGGAGACCGCCGGGGGAACTGCGCCGAGCACGTTCCAGGCCACCATTGTGTCGCCTGAGCCATAGTTCTTAATGTGTGGACTTTGGGTCACCGGCATCAGCATCATCCTGCGTACCCCTCTCTTTTATTCTAGTTGTAGAGCATCTGCTCAGCCAGCCCCCCGGTCTTTCTGGCTGGTGTCTGCTCTGCTCTCCCGTCGTAGTCTCAATATTGTTGTGGTAGGCAACGATCAGGCTGCCGCCCTATGTCTCCATCTTGGTCCTCCTTTGTACAGTTAAGTCTTGATTGTTGTTGGTGTCACTGGGAGGAATTGTCGTCCAGGCCAATTGGCCGTAAGGACCCTCTTTGTCCATATAGGAAGAGTTGCTGTGCAGGAGACATGTTTGTGGGCCGGGTCTTGATGCAGCAATGCCTTGGCGCTCACTGAGTCTGCCTCTAGAATGCCTCCCTTATGCAAGTGATTGAAATCTGGTGTCATCTCCCACCAACCACTAGATGCCCTCGTTTCTGGGTCTCCAATGCAGTGTGGGTCAGCCACTACCTGAGGCACTCAGCAGGAAAAAGCTTCTGCTCAGCTTGGCTGGGGCGGAGCTACAGGGTGGAGCCTACAACCTTGGCTTCCTGTCAGCCCCGCCCTATGAGGCTCCTGTGTCTGTGTTCCTCTGTATTCCTTGCAAACACCTCTGAGAGAAACGCGCCCTGGAATTTCGCCCACTGCCAAACAGTCCAGTCCCTCCCCTAATGAATCTGGACTCCCAGATTCTCGCCTGGAACTGGGTTTCAGTGCAGTTGGAACTGGGTCTCAGCGCAGTCTGGCGTCCCTGTCTCCTTCCCAGCAGGGCCACCCAGTGGCGCAGGCAAAAGTCCGTCCTCTGCGCACCTTCCAGTGCGCGCGTCTGGAGCCGCCGCTTCTCTGTGCCTCCGCCACCACAGCCCAAATTCATTCCCCCAGCGTGCGCCTGGCTTCCCAGGGTTTCGCCCGGAACTGGGGTTCAGTGCAGTTGGAACTGGGGTTCAGCACGGTCCTGAGCTTATGTCTCCTTCCCGCTAGGGCAGTTCAGTGGCACAGGCAACAGTCCGTCCTTTGCGCCCCTTCCCGTGCGCGCCTCTGGAGCTCTGCCTTCCCCCGCTCCTCTGTGCCTGCGCCCCACAGCCCAGATTCATTCCCCCAGCCTGCGCCTGGCTTCCCAGGGTTTCGCCCGGAACTGGTGCTCAGTGCAGTCGGAGCCGGCGCTTAGCGCACTCCGGAGCCTTTATCTCCTTCCTGCCAGTGAACGCAGGCCAGGCCGTCAGCCGCCCCCTCCTCTCCGGCTCCATCCTCCCCGCAGGCGCGCGCGCTCGTGTCTCCGCCAGTTTCTCCATACCTCAGGCTTTTACGGCTCCCCCGATTGTCCCCGTGGCCCTCTCCTTCCCCCCAGCTGTGGGCATTTCAGTCCGCCAGCTCTCCTGTGGTTCTGGACGATGTCCGTTCTGACCTCTAGTTGTGCCTTTGAAATTGTTGTGCCCGGCTGCAGGTTAGGTGTTTCACCTATGCCGCCATCTTGGTTTCTCCATAACTCCCATATTCTTATGCCAAGTACTAACTCATTATGTATTCAAGGTTACAACTGTCTGTAACAATAACTCACACAGAGCTCTTTGTAATATCTGCAAACTAAGAGGCTCAAAAAGTATAAATATGGGAAACTTCCTGTATGTGGTGCTCAGAGATTTGGAAGAGACACCTCCCTCTGGGCCACGCGAAATAAATGACTCCTAATTAATTGGCTCATTAAGGCATCTTGTATCTCATTTGCTGATTTACAATACAACGAGGTATACAAAGATACTCTTTTCAGGCAGAATATTCCTAGGGCTCAGAGGCTGTCTCCGTGGAGCTAGTCAAGGATCCAATCCTTTCTCTGGACTGTGCAGGGTTTGAACATGCCTAGCCCACTGAGTTAACCCTGAACTACACACCTCATTTGGTGATATTCAACTATCTAACAATATCTTATGATTCTTAGGTATCAATATAGAGCAATACCCACATCTTTTCCTTTATTTTTAGTTATTATTCAATACATATTTGAGGTTTTTTGCATCATTATATATCTTCTATTCATTATACTTCATATACCAAATATATTGTTTAGCTTTTGTATAGCTTTTCTCTGTAGAATAACATAAAGAATGTTAATTCTTGGCCAAATTCTCCTCTTTATCATAAAGGCATATTTCTATAGCTATTTCATCTAAGATCATACAGCAAAAGTCGTGATGACATTTTTCAAGAGAAAGTGGGATAAGAAATGGGAATTGTAAAACTAAAAGAAATAAATTTGAAACCAGACCTGTCTCCATGAAGCCTGATAAGTCACCCATCTATTCAGAAATGGGGCTTATATGGAATGTTGCATATATACTTTGATATTTATGTAAAGTAGAAATTTAAAAAAATTTACACCATTATATGCAGCCAAAGTTAATATTTTTTAAAATAAAAATAAAATGACCAGAATGATAGCTTTATGGAAAAAAATATACTTTAGCTAAGAATACTATTACTGAAGAATATCAAACCAGCTTCAAAGGGGAGAATGTCTGAGGTGAGAGGCAGACTAATGTTATGATAAACGTATTTGACTGGGTGTCAGGACTCCTGCTGGGACAGGGACAATATTGTGGATTCACAGCACCTATAACAAGTCCATATTTCCCAGCTGTTAGGTTGAGATCATTTGAGTAATTCTCTCTCCTGAAATCTAACATGTCATTTTCAGTCCCAGGCAGTTAAAAGTGAGGGGAGGCTATGTGATCCATAGGGTGAGACTGCCTGTCCTCTACTACACTTTATAAATGAAGAAACAAACTTTCATGGTACTAAAGCCACTGAGATTTCAAGCCATTTGTTATTGCAGCTAAGGTTAGCCTGGTCTGGCTATTTGTATATGGGTCATAGTAACAACTCTGCAATTGGCAGTATAAACAAAGGCAAGATGCTTCAGCTCTTTAGCTTTTAGTTTACTGAAGTATAAAATCCATAGTTTAGACTAAGGTTCCTCTTAATGATTGCTCATGCAATTGGTTAAAAGCAAGGGTCCTGTAGGTTCAGCTCCTGGCTGTGTCACTTATTGCCTGCAATGTTAATCTCTATTGCCCTTATCCACAAAGTGAGAATATTAATGCTTAATGCAGATGATAATTTTTAAACTGCCCACATAAAGCACTTATCCCACCATATAGAGTCTTAAAGTTCAACAATTAATAATTATACCTATAACAATAATAAGCATATTGCTAAAGAAGTTTACAAATCAACTATAAATTTTGCTTTCTAAACATCCTTGACTCAGTGTCTTTTATATCCATCATTCTTAAACTTTTTCCTAAGAAGAAAAGATAGCAAAGTTGGTCCCTCCATTATTGTCCTGCAGTCATATTTGTGATATCAAAATATTAGAAAACTTAGTCCACCATAGTTCATATAATTTTTAGAGAATGAAACAAAAACAAAGAATGTTCTGCTGGGGTGTTCTATAGTGTCAGCACCAGCTTTGATGACAAAGAGAAATAACAAGTTTTTCCTACTCAACTATCAAACCTAGAGTCCATTTGAATTTCTTTGAATATATCTAAAAACGCTTGGTTTCTGTCTTAAGAGGAAGTTTAGTGTATCTTTGAAGCAAATATATAAATATTAATATACTAATTGTGTATTACAACTGCTTTAAAAATATTTAAATGCTGAACAGATAGTATGCAAAATGATCTGTGGTCTCCAGGGCATCTCTCCCCACTCCTTTCTACATGTCCTTTGCATCACACGTAAGATGTTAAAACTACATTTCCCAGAATTCCTAACAATTTAATTGAGCCAGAGTCTGAGGATGAGAAGTACTTAGGCTAGATTTGGAAGGTGGGGGAAAAGAAGCCAGTAGTCTGTGCAGCAGTGTGAGCAGATGCAAGAGGCCAGCAGAGGCCTCTGGACAAACTCCATGGAATCACCCCTTAGAGATCCCAGTTGGAATACTTAAAATAACACCTTTTTCTGAATGAAAACTGACCTAGATAAATAGTATTTAATATTAGTGAAGAACCTAAGATTTTCTTGGAAATACAATAGATTAGAAAGAAAAAAAGTAATACCTATTAAAAGATTATAAAATTTTTAACCCTTTCTCCTAAAAACCATTACAATCTATACTAAAAAACTTAATTTGATTGCAATTTAATTTTCTTTTTATAGTATAAAATGTTCTATATCTATCTTTCCCTTTAACTCAAGTATTATTTTTGAACTATTGTCTAAGCTCTTAAAACAAAACTGGAAATAATGAATATCCACCAAAAGAAAATTTAAATTATTGGCAAGGTACTTGGCCTGTCTTTACAGAGTCATAAAGCTGCCTTAGCAGAGATAGATACCAAAGAGACTAATTTTTAAAGTTTTTTCCCAAAGTCTCTTAAATCTACAAATTAAATCAAGAAATATGTATTGAGCACCTAGTGGTTGTGCTCTCCAGAAACTTAAAATTAATTGAGCACCACTATGCTCAATTAATATTTGATAAAGGAGGCAAGAACATACAATGCAGTCCAGACAGTCTCTTCAACAAATGGTGTTGGGAAAATTGGACAGACACATGCAAAAATATGAAACTAGACCACCAACTAACACCATACACGAAAATAAACTCAAAATGGATAAAAGACATAAACAAGATGGGAAACCATAAAAATACTAGAGGAATCCACAGGCAGCAAAATCTCAGACATATGCCGAAGCAATTTCTTCACCAATATAGCTCCTAGGGCAATGGAAACTAAAGAGAAAATAAATAAATGGGACTACATCAAAATAAAAAGCTTTTGCACAGCAA
Organism: Eptesicus fuscus; assembly: GCF_027574615.1. Taxonomy (NCBI): domain Eukaryota; kingdom Metazoa; phylum Chordata; class Mammalia; order Chiroptera; family Vespertilionidae; genus Eptesicus; species Eptesicus fuscus. Next base: position 39,306,311 of record NC_072475.1, read on the forward strand.
AAGAAACCATCAACAAAATATCAAGAAAGCCCACTGCATGGAAGAACATATTTGCCAATGTTATCACTGATAAGAGTTTAATCTCCAACATTTACAGGGAACTCATACAATTTAACAACAGGAAGATAAACAACCCAATCAAAAAATGGGCAACGGACCTACTAGTAAATAGATACTTTTCAAAGAAGATATAAAGAAGGCCAAGAGACATAAGAAAACATGCTCAAAGTCACTAATAATCCGAGAGATGCAAATCAAAATGACAATGTGGTACCATCTCACACCTGTCAGAATGGCTATCATCAACAAATCAACAAATGACTTGTGCTGGCAAGGATGGGGAGAAAAAGGAATCCTCGTGCACTGCTGGTGGGAATGCAGACTGGTGCAGCCACTGTGGAGAATAGTATGGAGTTTACTCGATAAACTAAAAATAGAACTCCCATTTGATCCAGTGATCCCACTTCTAGGAATATATCCCAAGAAACTAGAAACAGAAAAAATATATGCAACCCTATGTTCATAGTGGCACAATTTACCATAGCTAGGATTTGGAAACAGCCTAAGTGCCCATCAGCAGATGAGTGGATTAAAAAACTGTGGTACATCTACACAGTAGAATACTACGCTGCTATAAAAAAAGAAAGAACTCTTACCATTTGCAATAACATGGATGGACTGGAAAGCATTATGCTAAGCAAAATAAGCCAGTTGGAGAAAGATAAATATCACATGATCTCACTCATTTGTGGAATATAATGAACAATATAAACTGGTGAACAAAAATAGATCCAGAGACAGAGAGACATCGAATAGAGGGTAGACAGTCAAACCTCAGAAGGAAGGCAAGGGAGCGGGGGTGGTAAGAGATCAACCAAAAGGACTTGTATGCATGCATATAAGCATAACCAATGGATACAGAGAGTAGGGGGGTGAGGGCATGAGTGGGGTGTGGGGAGCAATGGGACAATAAGGACACATATGTAATACCTTAATCAATAGAGAAAAAAAAATTTTTAAAGAAAAATATATGCATGGAAATGAAGAAAAACAATAAGACATCCTATCTAATAAAAGACTAATATGCAAATTAACCATCACTCTGTTATAGCCATAAGCCACACCCACCAGCCAATCAGGAGAAAATATGCAAATAAACCCAACCAAGATGGCTACAGCCACAGAGAACAGGAGGGAGGCTTGGTTTTCCCAGGCAATGGAGGAAGCCAAGCTTTCCGACTGCCCTGGCTGGGCAAGGCCTCCACTCAAGGCTACAAAGCTTCAATTATAGAAGGTAAACAAATCCAAACACAAATGGCGGCAGCCATGGAGCTGGAAACAGCGGAAGGCTAGGATTGCCCCCAGCAACGGAGGAAGCCAAGCTTTCTGCACACCTGGGCTGCCCAGGCCTCCACTTAAGGCTACAATGTTTCAATTATAGAAGATACATAAACCCCAACAGAAATGGCTGCTGCCACAGAGCAAGCAGAAGGCTAGGCTCTGCTCTAGGCTACAAAGTTTCAATTGTAGAAGGTAAATAAATACCAGATACCAGGGCCTCCACTTGGGTCACCAGGGGGCATGGCTGGCCTGCAAACCACCACAGGCCCCTCACCCAGGCCGCCCCATGCCCCAAGGGAACCCCCACCCTGATCCGGGACATCTTCAGGGCAAACCAGCTGGCCCCCACCCATGCACCAGTTATATATATTGATGGCTGCCCCTATGTGGTCAAAGATGGCTATCCCCATGTGGACACAAGATGGCCACCACAAGATGGCCAGCAGGGGAGGGCAGTTGGGAGGGACCAGACTGGCAGAAGAGGGAAGTTGGGGGGTGACCGGGCCTGCAGGGAAGAGTTGGGGGGGGGACCAGGCTTGCAGTGGAGAGCAGCTGGGGGGGACCAGGCCTGCAGGGGATGGCAGTTAGGGGCAAACAGGCTGCCAGGGGAGCAGTTAGGCATCAACCAGGCTGGCAGGGGAGTGGCTTGGGGGTGATCAGGCTGGCATGCAGAAGCAGTTAGGGGCAATTAGGAAGGCAGGCAGGCCAGCAGTTGGGAGCCAGCAGTCCTGGATTGTGAGAGGGATGTCCGACTGCCCGTTTAGGCCCGATCCCGGTAGGGATGTAAATGGGCAGTTGTACATCCCTTGAGGGGTCTCAGATTGGAGAGGGTGCATGCTGGGCTGAGGGACACCCTCCCCCACCCCCGTGCATGAATTTCATGCACCGGGCCTCTAGTCTATATATATATATATATATATATATATATATATATATATATATATAATAGAGGAATATGCAAATTATCCAGGACGCCATCACATAACAACCATTCACAGAGTGGGCGGGGCTGTGGGGCAGGACTCCGGGTCTAGCGCAATTTCATCCCACCCAGGCAGACTCCCCTATGGCCCCACAGCTGAATCCCGATGCCGACCTGGGGTTTACTAAACTTTACTGTAACTGCTCCCCACATGCCCACCCCTGCCCCAAGACCAAGCTACCCAGAGCAGGGCACCCTGGCAGCCTCCTGACAGGTGGGCGGCTGGGGAGAGCTGAGTGGGGTGAGGCTGCAGGGAGCCATGGAGAGGTGGGGCAGCCGGAGCCAAGTTCTCGCGGGTCTGAGGAGTGTGCCTGATAGCAGCGCGACTGCAAAGAAGGAAGTGGAAGCGGCCACAGGGAACTCTTCCAAACCCCCTGCATGGACACCCTACCCAAGCCCCCTCACTCCTGGGGGGACAGGGAGGGTTTCAAGATGGGGAGAAGACCCAGCCTTGTGGGTAGCTGCAGCATGTACCTCTGACTCCTAATCTCTTCCCCTGCCACCCCCGCCAGGGGCACCCACAACAATAGAACACTGGTGACCACTCATCAGCGCCCCTGGGACCCACTGCCTGCCACTGTTGGGCCCTCTCCACTGGGGCTGAGCATGCCTCTCCTCCCTACAACTCCAGACCAAGGTTGGAGGCAGGCCTGAGAGGCCTCCAAGGGTCAAACCCACCCAACTACCCCCGCCCCCCCCCCCCGCCAGCAGCAGCACCTTCTCTGCAGCAGAAGTGCACTGAACCTTGCTGGGGGCTGGGCTAAACCTGCCCTCCTAGTCCGCCTGGCCCCACCCTGGCCTGGCCCCCGCCCTGCTCCAAGAGATTGGAGCCCTGCCCTGAGCTTGTACAGCTGCAAAAAGGCCAAGTACAATTTAAAGAATGACGTCAAGTGGGGAGGTGTGACAGTTACTCCCCCTTTGGCCTGGCTGCCCCCCCTAGCGCCCTCTACCACCCTCCCCCCACCAGCACCTCCAGATATGACCACTGCTACAGGGCTGCTGGCCAGAGCCTGCCCCTCCAAGGCCTGCAGAACCTTCTGCAAAGCTTCGATAGCTACAGTTCCAGGAAACAATCATGCCCTCCTCCAATAATCAGCACCTGCTACCTGTGAGGGTACCTGTGGGCTTACAAATAATAATCCCTTCCCATTTAGACATCACTTACTTGATGAAACATTTCTAGGTTTATTAGCTCAGAACCTCCTCATGACCAAAACCTCCTCATGCCCAGTGAGGTAGGCAGAGAAGAGATTACAGTTCCCACCCTGATCCGGTTTTCAATATTCTACAAAGAGAAATAACAAGAAATACATATATGGTATATATGTATGTATTCAGATATGAAGCTCAGAGAGGAAAAGTGTCAAGCCCAGTGGTTCCCAAGGTGCAGCACATGCCCCACAAGGGGGAAATTTGATTTTAAGTGGGGGAAATTCGAGAATGAGTTAACAGTGAATTTTTTACATTTCTTATGGTTCTAGAGGGCCTCATCTACAGCATATCCTATATAATAAAAGGCTAATATGCAAATGACTGAATGGTGAAATGACCGGTCACTATGATGCGCACTGACCACCAGGGGGCAGACACCCAATGCAGGAGCTGCTCCCTGGTGGTCAGTGTGCTCCCACAGGGGGAGCGCCACTCAGCCAGAAACTAGGTTCACAGCTGGCAAGCACAGTAGCAGTGGTGGGAGCCTCTCCCACCTCTGTGGCAATGCTAAGAATGTCTGACTGACAGCTTAGGCCCACTAAGCCATCAGTTGGACATCCCCTCAGGGCTCCCGGACTGCGAGAGGATGCAGGCCAGCTAAGAGACCCCTTCCAAGTGCATGAATTTTGTGCACCGGGCCTCTAGTATTTAAATAATACTCCAAGGTAATAGCAGATGAAATGTTGCAAGGTAGGATGATTCATTGCTTACAATATTTACCAGAAAATTCTACCAAAAGCTGTAGGGTTCTTCTACAAACATTTATTCTGCCTTGATATTATCAGCTCTAAATATCCTGTGGCCAATCTTTAAAAGTTCTACTCAATGTCTTGGTACAGGGTACTAGGAAAGCCCATCATGTTGCAAGATGGAAAGCCAGCCAGGTTCACACAATAATTGTTAGTTAATGATATTATCAACTTTGTCTTGCCTAATTTCACTCTCTTTTTGTACCTTTATATGAAGGCATATTGCAGGAGTTCTAGTTCTTGTCCAGCTGTTAATTGGGCAGGCAAGAAACCTCAATTATAAACCCAAAAAAGAAATCAACCTGTTTGCATTAGTTTGGGTGTTAAAAATTGCAAAAGAAACTATGAGTGGGGAATCATGATCATCCTACAAAATATTTCCAGCAGACCCTTTAGCATTTCTTGCATTGCTGGTTTGGTGGTAATAAATTCCCTTAGTCCTTTTTTGTCTGTGAAGCTCCTGATTTCACCTTCAATTTTGATTGATAGCCTTGCTGGGTACAGTATTCTTGGATTCAGACCCTTCCTTTGCATGACTTTGTATATTTCATTCCATTCCCTTCTGGACTGATGAGTTTCTGTTGAGAAATCAGTTGCTAGTCTGATGGGGGTTCCTTTGTATGTAACTTTCTGTCTCTCTCTGGCCGCTTTTAAGATTCTTACTTTGTCATTGGTATTTGCCAATTTAATTATAATGTGCCTTGGCATCGGTCTTTTGGGGTTCATTTTGCTTGGTACTCTGTGAGCTTCTTGGATTTGTGTGGGTTTTTTCTTCCCTATATCAGGGAAGTTTTCTGTCATTATTTCTTCAAACAGGTTTTCTATTCCTTGCTCAATTTCCTCTCCTTCTGGAACCCCTATTATGCGGATGTTGTTTTGTTTCATGTTGTCCCAAAGTTCCCTTAGGCTCTCCTCCTGCTTTTTAATTTTTTTTTTCTAGAAGCTGCTCTACTTGGGTATTTTTCCCCACCTTGTCTTCTAGCTCATTGATGCGGTCCTCTGCTTCTTCTAGTCTACTTTTTTATGCTTTCTATTGAGTTCTTTACAGCAGCAATGTCATTTTTCACTTCTTCTTGGTTCTTCTTCATTTCCTCCTGGTTCTTACTCATATTGTCAAATTTGTCTTCCATTCTTTTCAGCCACCTTATGACCATTTCTCTGAATTCTTTCTCTGACAGGTTGCTTGCCTCCATTTTGTTTACTTCCTTTTCTGGTGATGCCTGCTTTTCTTTCATATGCGGGCTGTTTATTTGTCTCCCCATGGTCTCTCTTCTCCAGATGTCTGGTTATGTAGTTCTCTCTCTCCTTATCCCAGGCGAAATCTGACCTTTCCATGGTGGAGTGTAGAGCTCCTCTGAATCTGCGTGTTTGTGCCAATTGGGGACCAGTGTTCTAGGGTTCGCAGCTGTTCGGTGGGTGCCACAGTTGTAGATTTTCAGGCTTCCAATAACATCCACTTTCCCCTTCAAGATGGTGTGGTCTCCGCGTCCGAGCCAGTCGCTCCAGGAGGGAACCCAGCAGCAGTGTGGGCTGCCCAGTCAGGGGAACCCCGTCCAGCAGTCCCCCACCTTCTCCTGGAGTATAACTGTCCCTTAACTCACCAACAAACACTCCCTGTGCGACCCTCAGCTGTTCTTTCTTTCTGCTCCGGAACAAGGCTCGGGACACGTCTGTCTATTCTGCCACCATTTTTTCGGTCCGCCTACAAAATAATTCCAACTGGTGTGAGATGTTACTAGGAGAGGCCTTCAGGCTTGATGATGAGCCATATGTCAATGATAAATTAAGTCAAGCCTGTTCAAGACACAGAAACCACCTACCTATTAATAACTTCTCTCATTGTGAAATCCTCTTTTACCTTTCTTACTTCTGCTTTTGACTTTGCATTGAATGATCATTGACTTTATGGATGGAACTTCACCCATTAGTGGTCTACAGAAATCATCCTCACTTCACCACAGGCTGAGAGAAAGGGTTAAATTAAAAGAGGAAATCATAGACGGTCATAAATCCTTACTCCAACTCACCTGATCTCCTTTTATCCATATACTCGAGGAACTTTTTATCTATTGTATGTCAATTTATCCTTTTTAATACTTATTGATGGAGTGTATTTGTTCACTAAGTATGGGGACAAGTGCAAAATTTCCCTTGCATTTTTCCCCGTTCTGTATTACCCAAACCCAGTTCTGTCCTTAAATCAAACTCTAAAAGTAATCCAGATTTCAGGAAGGTGGCAATTTGACTTGATTCCAGCTTTCTGGGTCTCACCATCTGGGGAGTAAAAGTTAAATAAAAGATTTGCAATTCATTTCCTCCCATTGGCAGGGGACATCTCTGGGAAAGGGTGAAAAAAAATGATGAGCTAGTCAAATATCCTTGTAAATATGCTAAGACTAATGACTTCTAGGGAACAAACCAATGACATTTGCTAGCAGAACAGTCCTCATCTACAGCAGAATATATCTGTTACAAGATCCCTTATGGTAAACATATCTGAAATCTATGGATTTTAGACATTACTTCCTAAAAAATGTCAAATAAGCTATGTAAATTCTGAGTATAAAACAGGAATGTTTCATGGCCCAAGCAGCTCTTCCTCCATAAAGGACTTAACTGCATACTTCATTGGAGACCTCGTATATTAATCTGGGCCCCAGGAACATCCTGATGCTGAAAATCTATAATAATAAAAGTATAATATGCTAATTAGACCAGATAGCTGAACAACCTTCCAGATGTCATTCCAGATGTCCTTCTGGACGAAGCCACGGCAGTGGGGGCTGAGGCAGAAGCAGTTAGGAGTCATCAGGCAGGCAGGCAAGTGGTTAGGGGCATCAGGCAGGCAGGCAAGTGGTTAGCAGCAATCAGGCAAGCAGGCAGAGTGGTTATGGGCAATCAGGCAGGTGAGCAGTTAGGGGCATCAGGCAGGCAGGCAGAGTGGTTAGGAACAACAGGCAGGCAGGCAGAGGCAGTTAGGGGCAATCAGGCAGGCAGTTAGGGGCATCAGGCAGGCAGTTAGGGGCATCAGGCAGGCAGGCAAGTGGTTAGGGGTGTTGAGGCAGGCAGGCAGAGGGGTTAGGGTGATCAGGCAGGCAGGCAGGCAAGCGGTTAGGAGCCAGCAGTCCCAGGTTGCAAGAGGGATGTCCAAGGGGTCCCAGATTGAGAGAGGGTGCAGGCCGAGCTGAGGGAATCCCCTGCCTCCATGCACAAATTTCATGCACCGGGCTTCTAGTAAATAAATAAAAAGGACCCAGTAATGTGGATGTAGTGACTATTTCAGATACCTCCCTATTTCATCTCTGTCTCATAAGCACTACAGAAATCACTAGTTCTTGATCAAAATCTCTGTTTCATATTTATGATATGATAATACACTTCTTTGTATTATTTCACCATCCAATCATGCTTATGACTTCTCTGACTCTAGCCTTAAAACAAGTACTCTACTTAATTCTTAGAACTCAGTCCCTTCTCTATATCCCAGCTCTGCTAACTTGCTCTTCCATCTCCTGAAACCCTCGATTGATAAACTTGTTGAGGTCTTCAGACTTTGCAGGAGAAAAAATGGGTGCATTTTTACATCCATCTGTACCAGAGATTGGAGTTTTGTCCCACTTTTAGCACAATAACTATTAACTTTGTATCTGTGAAAAGATATGACTGGTTTGGTTTACACATTTGCCTCTTAAAAATAGTACTCATTCCTGGAGTTTAGAAGCTCTTTCCATTTTATGAATCCCATGTTGTACCTGCATTGGATTCCTTGTATGCTGAATCTTTCAGAGGATTCTGCCAAACTGTAGATACTATGTTCTGCTTTTCTTTATGTTTTTTTAAATATATTTTTATTGATTTCAGAGAGAGGAAGGGAAAGGGAGAGAGAGATAGAAACATCAATGATAAGAGAGAATATTGATTGGCTGCCTCCTGCATGCCCCACACTGGGGATCGAGTCCACAACCCGGGCATGTGCCCTGACTGGGAATCGAACTGTGTCCTCCTGGTTTATAGGTTGATGCTCAACCACTGAGCCATGCTGGCTGGGCTGTTCTGCTACTGCTTTAACAGATGTGGCTGGCCTTCTTCCTATCTAGATGGTAAGAGTAACTCCAGGTTCAGTCCTCCTTAATCTGTCTTGTGCAGAGCGGCTACAGTGTTTGGACAGGATCAAGCCTCAGACTGACTTGAGGCAAAGCCACATACAAGGCCTAGCTTGGAGGACAAAGTCCTCCCAGCACAATTATAGCCAAAAGGCTATGGTTGTAAGCTTAACCTTATAGTCTGACCCTGCAGTCCTAGGTAGCTAAGGGATGTGGGCTGTGGGGGGTGCAGCAAGAGCTGCCTAAACAAAGCTTGATAGAGTGCAGAAAATGGCAACACCAGGAAAGAAGCAGATTTGAAATTCCCAAGAACATTGTAAACATCTTGCCCTTGTTTTGCTTTGTGTGATCTGACTATAAAATAAAGACTCAGCTTACAGGCTGTGTCACTGTTTCCTCATCCAGGCACAGTGATCCACCTGGTCCCAACTGTATTCTCTTGTCTATCTTCTTAATCCTTCACCACCCCTCCTCAGGTTTACTCCTGGCCATGCTGGACGTGGTTCACTGCCTGATAGGGACTATATTTTACAATTAATTTCTATTCTACCTAGCCCACAAAATATATAATAAATACATAATAATTGACTATGGATAGAGAGAAGGTTAAAAACTCACACATAACTACAAATTATACTCTCTATGCACAGTGTGAGGAACATTACTGTATGTAATTTTTAATCCTCAAAATACAGAGTGGAGCAAAAGTAGGCACAGTGTGAGGAACATTACTGTATGTAATTTTTAATCCTCAAAATACAGAGTGGAGCAAAAGTAGGTTTACAGTTGTTTGTAGAAAATAATACAATAATGAATAAATAATAATACAAGAATAAACTGTGTTCTGTGTACTTACAATTATAAACCCTACTTTTGCTCCATCCTGTATATACTTAAAATGAACCATATTTCAGTCATGAAAAAAAATAAGACTTCAGCCCAGCCATTCTGGCTCAGTGGTTGAACATCAACTTATGAACCAGGAGATCACAGCTCAATTCTCAGTCAGGACATGTGCCTGGGGTTGTGGCCTTGATCCCCAGTGTGGGGCATGCAGGAGGCAGCCGTTCAATGATTCTCTTTCATCACTGATGTTTCTATCTCTCTCTCCCCCTCCCTTCCTCTCTGAAATCAATAAAATATTATATATATATTTTTTTAATTTTTTAAAAAATTCTTTAGAAACATCAGCTTCATCCAAGGCTTTCCATCTAGGAGAGCTGAGATGTAGAGATGTAGAGATAGGACTTTCTGAGTTCAAAACCCTATATCCCCCATGACACCATAGTGCATCCTTTTACATTCTTCTTTATTTGATTAGCCTCCACTTTTCTCCGGGAGGTATTGTGAAATAATGGAACTATATTAATTGAATGCTGAGAATTCAAAAGAAACAACAAATGATCTGGTTTAGGGTATGAAAAAGGGTGACACAGGACCTTAGAGTCTAGCAGCAACAAATGAAGTAAAAGCATGTGACAGAAATAACTGTATTTTTTCATATTTTATTGATATTTCTTTTGAAGAGGTTCTCACAATTGTTCAAAATGCTTTGTTTCCTCTTTATTGTTTTTTAACACATAATGAAAATTTTCAATTTAACCATGGGCCACATGGTTTTCATTTGGACAGCCAAAATTAGAAGAAATCACATAGCTCTAGACCCACCTTTAATTATTTACAATTATTTTCATTGCAATCCTGTCAGTAATGAATTTTTACACTCATACAGGGAACTAACTCAGAGGCTTCTAAGTGAGAAATTCTATTTTTACATTTAATCACAGAAGAAAAAGCACACTTGGCAGAAATATCTTCAAGAATGAACTTGGAAATGTATGGATCATTAGTCAAATAAGAACAGATAAATGTAGAAACCCATCTGCCCCAATTCTTCTGTGGTCTTTGAGCAACCCATTTGATTTGTTAAGTCACTAAACAACACATTTTGTCACAAAATTGTAAGGTCATGAATGATATATATTTCAGTGCCCAGGAAATATGCATTAGGTGCTGCATAGATGTTTCTCAACACATGTCTGTCAACTGAAATGAAAACACCTCTGCTTCTGGAAAAGGAAAGGAAAGGGTAGGATAGTGAGAGGAAGAAAGAAGGTAACACATGACCTTTTATAATTTCTCCTTTTCCAAAGCTCCTGTAGCAATTATTAGATGTAATTCATTTATTTGAACACTCATTTAAAACCTACTATGTGGTCAGAGGGGAATAAAAGATGATAAGAGAGACATTATCTTTATCCTTTTGAAACTTACAGCATATTGGGGGGAGGAGATTCAGTAAAAAATAACAAATAGCCGAAACCGGTTTGGCTCAGTGGATAGAGCGTCAGCCTGAGGACTCAAGGGTCCCAGGTTCGATTCCGGTCAAGGGCATGTACCTTGGTTGCGGGCACATCCCCAGTAGGGAGTGTGCAAGAGGCAGCTGATCGATGTTTCTCTCTCATCGATGTTTCTAACTCTCTATCCCTCTCTCTTCCTCTCTGTAAAAAAATCAATAAAATATATATTTTTAAAAATAACAAATATTAAAAAGAAAAAGTTCTATATAGGAAAAGCAAGGAATGCTATGGGATCATGTAATAAACAGGCCTAAACTAACATGGAGAGTTTGGGAAGGCATCTATAGAAAGTGACATTTTAGCTAACAAAAGAGTGGGAATTAGCATTCAAAATTTGTTAAGAAGACTTAAGGAGGATTTTTAAAAATCTAAATAACTTGTGAACTTTTGTAAGCAGTTTAATTATGTATCCTTAGTCTAAAGAAAATAAAAATTGAAAAATACTGAACTCTTCTGAGTAAATTTGTTTTTAGTGGTATAGCAATTCTGAAACTTCTGTGTATTGAAGAACGGAACAGGTAAGTAAACATATTGATGCTAGAGAAACAAGGGTTTTCACTGAAGAAGGGAGTTACAAATGGAATAAGGGTAGTAAAGGAAGAACCCTATGAAGTTCAAATTGGAATGGGAAATCTTAATATAAATGTGTGCATGTGTGTGTTATGGGGGGAGTGACTTGTATTTTCTAGCTGTCTTTGCTGCAAGGAAGAAATGAAATCCATTGGCAAGGAACACAACTAACAAACAAATCACTATTTCTAAATACCTTTTCACATTAAAAGGATCCTAAGCACCTTAGAAAAAAAGTGCTCAAAAATATGGGGACATGGTAAAGGGAACAGGAACCACTTTAAAGTAGCCCCCACTGCCACATTTAGAGTAATGTAAGCAGCAACTAAATACAATAACCTATTACATAATATAAAAATCCATGACTCCATATGGATGACTAAACAGATAGACAAATAATAATAAAAAGTTGGCCCTAACTGGTTTGGCTCAGTGGATAGAGCGTCAATCTGTGGACTGAAGGGTCCCAGGTTCGTCCCAGGTTCGATTCTGGTCAAGGGCATGGACCTTAGTTGTGGGCATGTCCCCAATGGGAAGTGTGCAGGAGGCAGCTGAATCAGCTGAATCGATGTTTCTATCCCTCTCCCTTCCTCTCTGTACAAAAATCAATAAAATATATTTTTTTAAAAAGAAAAGTTGTTCCTTACAATAGTCTACTAGCTAATAAGTACAGAGGAAACAATGGAGTTAGAAAAATATCATTTTTATGTTGATAATATATGTAAAAACTTGATTCCTGTAAAATTGATAACTGGCTGCTAAATAGTATAAAGCTTTTGAAGGTGTAGGCTACTAAAAAGAGTAAGAACCAGCACAGGATCTTGCATCTGGCAGAAGTTATATATCTGTAAATGCCTCTCTTATTTATATATTTATATTTGGTTATATATCTGTTAATCTATAATTTACAGAAAAATGTAAGTGTAAATGCATATTTGTAGGCTTTAAACTTATCTTTCAAAAGGAAAACCTCTAAAAGAACACCCTGGGTTTCCATTCATTCACTGACAAAGGAGAAGGAATGTGCCTCTCTTCACCTGCCACACTTCAGTGCAAACCCAACTGCCAAGTACCAAGCAGGACCATTTGTTCTGTTACACAACACAGGCACAGAGCCCAGGGTCTCTGAGCTCTTCAAGGGCTCACACAAACACTGGAGAAATGAAAAATATATATGAACCAGTCTCAAAGACAAAAAAGGAGCAAATTCTAAATCTACAAATACTTGATTAAATATTTAAATAAATTATAACGTGTCAATTTCATTCTGAGGATTATAAACATTGTCTTTATATTTAAAAGCAATTTTTAGGTCAAACTTTCTCAATTCATTAAGAATTCCATAGCATATATAATTATTGTGAAGAAGCCAAAACTGATCTTATTTAAATGAATTACTTAAAATTCTTACTGTCTTCTACCATCTCCTGTAGGATTTCCTTTTGTGTAACAGAGGAAAACCTAGGAATTTTCATATTAACCTCTATTGTAATAGATTTGATTTTTCTATGTGGGCTTCACATAAGTTATATACACCCCCATTAGTTCAATGTAAATTTAGATTATGAGATACATTCATTCACCTGCTGCTAGAATTCCAGTGTACTAAATTAGTCACTTCAAGTGTCAATATATTTTCTTTTTGTTTTTCTTCTGATTATCTCTTGCTACTTCATCCAATGTTCCTGCCAAGTGGAACCACTGCAATTCCCTGTGGCTACTACATACCCACCCAAGCTTCCACAAAGCTTTCTCCTCTGCCTAGAATTACCTGACCCGCCCCATAACTAACACTCCATCTCAAAATTCAGCTCAGTGGTTATTTCAATTGATATATTTTCCCACCATCTCCATCATTAGGGTTAGGGTTAGGGTTAGGCTGGCAGGCAGAAGCAGTTAGGGGAAATCAGGCAGGCAGGCAGGTGAGTGGTTAGGAGCCAGCGGTCCCAGATTGTGAGAGGGATGTCCAACTGCAGGCATTCAGACATTCCCCAAGGGGTCCCAGATTGGAGAGGGTGTAGGCTGGGCTGAGGGACACCCCCGCCCCCGTGCACAAATTTTGTGCACCAGGCCTCTAGTAGTATATAAAACAGCTTATCCAGAAATACATGAAATGCATGCAGTCCCTTGATTTTTTGCTATACTGGTAATACAGCATAATATATTACTATACAGGTTTTAGTAGTCTTGTCAGTTTGGGGCCACACATCTAAGGCAAACAGAAACTTCAAGAATTGGAATCCTGTGTATGAAAGGTAGCAAGAAATACAACCGTATCCAGTAGAAAATGTGTCATTAATCACTAATTTCCAGAGAACAGATCTTGTGAGAGAGAAGATGGGAGGCCACATAAGCATGAGCATGGCTGAGAGTAAAAGGAGATGCCAAAAGGAGTAAGAAGGACATGAATTCATGCTTCTTCTTTTTATTTCTGCACAGGGCCTTTCTGGGTTTAAGCACACTGATATACCCCAAGCTCAAAGGGTAACTTACTTTCAAGCCATAAACATAAACAGTTGTTGGCATCTGAGGGAAGCCTGTCACAGCAGTCTGTAGTATGACATATTTGCCTGAGCCTGGTGTTCCCTCAGGGGAATAAAAAGATATTATAGTTGTGAGAATTAAAAAGATATCAGTCTCTTCTTAAACGGGCAGCTATAGGTTGGTATCTTTTGGGGCAAGGTAGGGAAAACTTTCATATTTAATCCTTAGGATTATTAAAATGTAAAGTGTATTAATGATAGAAGTGTATATTCTTTTGTATTTTTCTTGAGGCTCTAAATTAAGTAATAGAGCTCTTTCAGAAAAGACATGTAACTGGACAAGTAATATATGTATTTTTTTATCCTAATGTAATTAACTATGTTCATTAAGTCCTGTTGTTTAGAAACATTGCCTATATCAACACAAGATACTCTGGCCACCAATATAGCTCCATGACATCTTCATCATTATCATCATAATTATCTATCCATCAATTGTAAATATAATTGTTTCCTAAAGAAGATGCCAGTCTAGATGAATTAGATACACACACACACAATCGCATCCTATCTAATAAAAGAGTAATATGCAAATTGACCATACCTCCACTACACCCACAAGCCACTCCCACCAGCCAATCAGGAGCGAGTATGCAAATTAACCCAACCAAGATGGCTGCAGCCATGGAGCAAACAAGAGGCTTGGGTTTCCCCAGCAATGGAGGAAGCCAAGCTCCCGCAGCCCTGGCCTCTGCTCAAGGCTACAAAGTTTCTATTATAGAAGATAAATAAATCCCAGATACCAGGGCCTCTGCTTGGGTCGCCGGGGGGCGTGGTCAGCCTGCAAACCACCACAGGCCCCTCGCCCAGGCTGCCCCAAACCCCAAGGGAACCCCCACCCTGATCTGGGACACCCTTCAGGGCAAACCAGCCTGCCCCCACCTGTGCACCAGGCTTCTATCCTATTTAATAAAAGAGTATTACGCAAATTGACCATCACTCCAACACACAAGATGGCTGCCACCATGTGGACACAAGATGGCCAGCAGGGGAGGGCAGTTGGAAGGGACCAGGCCTGCAAGGGAGGGCAGTTGTGGGATATCAGGCCAGCAGGGAAGGGCAGTTGGGGGGACCCAGGCCTGCAGGAGAGGGCAGTTAGGGGTAACCAGGCCTGCAGGGGAGGGCAGTTAGGGGCAATCAGGCTGGCAGGGGAGCAGTTAGGCATCAATCAGGCTGGCAGGGGAGTGGTTAGGGGTGATCAGGCTGGCAGGCAGAAGCAGTTAGGGGCAATCAGGAAGGCAGGCAGACAAGCAGTTGGGAGCCAGCAGTCCTGGATTGTGAGAGGGACCTAAATGGGCAGTCGGACATCCCTCGAGGGGTCCCAGATTGGAGAGGGTGCAGGCTGGGCTGAGGGACACTCCCCCCCCCGTACATGAATTTCGTGCACCGGGCCTCTAGTGTATTATAAAAAACAATGAACAACTTAATCACTTTATGCTAACAGTTGCAAAAATGCAATGTTATGATTCCTTCCCTCTCACCTGTGGAGGCAAGATACTAGAATCTAAGAAATGGATATAATTCTGAAAAAAAAGAACTAATCAGTAAAATAAAATGCAGCATGTCTCGATTTTCATGGTAGTGAATATATATTTCCTTTAGTAAAACACTAAGACTCTTTAAAATACTAACTCAGTGTTTTTGCAGTTCCAGGTATTATAAATTAATTCAATAAATCTCCAAGGTCCTTTGTTCATCTAGTGAAAAACTCATAACTGTTTGTACTTTTGTTAATGTTCAATTTATTAAAATCATATATCTCATAAACAAAACTTTGGAAACCAATTTTTCTTAAGCATTTAAATACAGTTTGTTTGTTGCTGTACAAAATTGCAATTACAATTTAGCATAACATTCTTTTGAATACCTCGAGTCCCTGAACACCAGACAAAACACACACTTATGCAGTAATTACAAAATGTGTTTAAAAGTATACAATTAAACTTATTCTAAAATATCAATACCAAGGATTTAATTCATTTATTCCTTTTTATGTGTATTCATACCTACCTGCTGTATTTATTGTGAAAACTTACCAGATTTTTTACCTATTTTGAGATTGTCTCAGGTTTTCTATAGTTGCACCAGCACAGGTTTTCAATGAATTGTTTATTGTTAAGAAATTTAATTTCTCCTCTCAAGGTGTTTCATCTTTAAACTTTTAAAAGCCTTACCTTTCACACAGTTTTACCTTTTGAAATGTAATGGCTTCCTAAAAGTTACTTTGAATTTTTTTATTGTAAAAATTTCAAATAGACAAAAATATAGCAAGTACAGCAACCCCTCATATACCTGTCCCCTACCTTCAATACCCATCAATATTTTGCCAGTTTTTTTATCTGTTTCCTCTCTCCCTTCTTTTCTACAATATTTTAAAGCAAATTCCAAGTATCATGTCATTTCACCTTTAACTACTTCAGTATAGTATGTTTAACTATAAGTATGATTGTCTAACCACTAAGTTGTACACCTGAAACCAATACATAATTTTTAAAAGAAGCAAAATAAAAAGGTGTTAAAGGATTGATTTGATACATATTCAATATCTGGGGTGAGAGGTTTAAGAATACTACATAGGAGGTGTAGTCTCCTTAGTATTGTAACCACATCAGAAGGCACATTTGTTACCTCAATTTTAATAATGCTGAGATTAACCAGTGGATTAAGGGATTGACCAGTTTAATTCCCTTTATTGTAGAGTTCTTCACCAACATTTCACCTAATAGTTCTAGCATCTATTAATGAGTATTGTCTAAATAAATTATTTCATTAGTGTTTGCAAAATGATGACTCTATAATTCTCTGATCATTCTGTATTATTTTGCTAGAATCTTCTGAATTCTTTTATTCACAAGTCTACTTAGTTACATTGAAATAAAACTTATAAACAACTATATATATAAAAGGCAAAGTGTTCCCTCAGGAGTTCAACCAGGAGACCGGGAGTTCGATCACTCGCTATGACATGTGCTGACCACCAGGGGGCAGTACGGAACATGGCAGGTGACCAGCAGCCATGGCTGGGCGCTGAGGGAGCAAGGAAAGGAGGAGGCGGGGAGGCAGGGAGGCGGGGAACCTGATCAGCCCTGATCACAGGCTAGGCCTAGGGACCCTAACCATGCACAAATTTCATGCATTGGGCCTGTAGTGGGTAAGATAAATGCTTAATTCTTTTTAATTGCCAATATTTAAAGTAATGAGTTGATGTCCTAGCAACATCCAATAGTTTCCAATGAGCTTGGTATGTTTCTTTTCTATATTCCTTCTCTTCCTACTCCTCCATCACCTCTTCCCACCATTAGAAATACAGCTTTTTTATATTCAATATAACATTACCAATTACAATCTTAACTTTGGTCAAAAGGAGTCTCTTCATGTTGGCTCCTGCTTTCTTTTACATGACCCCATCAGTCTTTGATAGCATCCTTGCTTTCTAGCTCCAAGAGATATTGCAGCCCTAGCTGGTTTGGCTCAGTGGAGAGAGCATCAGCATGGGAACTGAAGGGTCCCAGGTTTGATTCCAGTCAAGGGCACATGCCCAGGTTGTGGGCTCAATCCCCAGTGTGGGGGCATACAGGAGGCAGCTGATCAATGATTCTCTCTCATCATTGATGTTTCTATCTCTCTCTTCCTCTCTGAAATCAATAAAAATATATTTTAAAATAAACATCAAAAGCATCCTGTGAAAATTGGCTTTACCAAATATACAATAAAAAGTATTTTTTTTTAAAGAGAGATATTACAGCTTCATCTTGAACTTTCCTGCACCATATATAGAATCAACTATTTCCCCCAAGGAACTCTGATTGCTTTTAGTGGAGGAATTTGAATACTACAATTTAGGCATTCAGCATGCTCACTGCTCCTGGGTTGTCATACTTTCATGCCTTTTTGGTGAACATGTTTTGGAAATGTTTATTTTTTATAAGAAAATAACAAAAAGTCATAAGTTCTGGCCCTAGCCGATTTGGCTCAGTGGTTAGAGTGTTGGCTCTCAGACTAAAGGGTTTTGGGTTGGATTCTGGTCAAGAGCATGCACCTTGGTTGCAGGCTGGATCTCTGGCCCCTGTTGGGGCATGTGTGGGAGGCAACTAATCAATGTGTCTCTCTCACATCGATGTTTCTGTCTCACTCGCTTGCTCCCACTCTCTCTAAAAACTAACAGAAAAATATATATTCTGGTGAGGATTAACAAAACGAAAGGAAGGAAGGAAGGAAGGAAGGAAGGAAGGAAGGAAGGAAGGAAGGAAGGAAGGGAGGGAGGGAGGAAGGATACAAAAGACAGCTTGAGTGGGCCACCAACTTTGCCTTAAAAACAAAGTCATAAATTCTGTCTAATATTTCCAATTGAAATTTAAAGTCATAGAATTTTAACTTAATGTCTCTCTCTCTCTAAAAATCTTGATTCTAACATTAACATAGTTATTTGTTTTTCCCTATATTATACACATATAGGTATATGTATATATTCAAAATAACATCATTGATATTATCATTAACAAAATTTACTATATGTTAAGATTTCTTTGCACTTCAGAGTCTGTAGACTCTGATTTAAGGTCAGTGCAATAAATATTTTCTCTGGATGGTTATATTACAAGATGTACTTTTACATTCTCACTTGGCAAGATTTATTGTAACCTATTGTCCTGTCCTAAATTTGTGACTTGTGTTAACATCATTAAATATTTTTAATTATTATTTTTATTAGTATGGCTATATATAACTTGTCTTCCACCAGGTGGAAACTGTGTGAGCCTGAGCCACTAGTTCTCTTCTTTAGCTCATGGGCCTACTTATCCTCTTGAACACACTGTTAAGCTCCTTTCTTCCTTGGTTATTGTGTGTGGTCACTAGTGCTAATTCTATCCCCTTCCTGACTGGTTATAATGTATAACCACCAGTACTGACCAGTCCTTGTTGTAACTGGTACTTTCACCAGAATCATATTCATAGTTCCCTGTGTTTGGTAGAAATACATAACTATCTATGCTTGATAAACAGATGTACATTAAGTGGAAGTAACAACATACCCAAACATATTAGCATTCCTATTTTTAAAACTAAATAAAAAAATTAGACATGCCCATTCACTCTTCTTTTTTTGATACAACTACATTTTGTATACTTTATATTATTATGAACTCATGGCCCTATACAAACTCAACTTATTCTAATTAACTACAATTATCATCATTATTATTTTTTAATTCTTTTAACACTGACACACTATCCATTAGAGTGCCCTTTTTTGGCAACAACAAGTTTTTCCAAAACTATTTAAACTGCTCTTGTCCTAAGACCCACAATAAGCTATCCTACAGTCTTGGTTCCTTTCACTTATTTATTTATTTTTAAATATGTTTTCATTGATTGTTAGAGAGAGTGGAAAGGAGAGGGAGAAATGGAAACATTAACATCCATCAACTGCCTCCTGAATGCCCCCTGCTGGGGATTGAGCCCACAACCCAGGCACATGCCCCGACCAGGAACCGACCTGGCAAACTCCTAGTTCATAGGTCAAATGCTCAACTGAGCCACACTGGCTGGTTTGGTTCCTTTTAGAGGAGAATTATATTTGTATCATATATAATCTCTGCCCCACCCTTCCCCCTTGGCTTTACCAGCTCACTTATCACTGGCACCATTTCCAAAATACTAGTATTCTGTTTCTCTGTGCCTGAGGGCTCTTTCTGGTAGAGACATAACTGGCAAACTGGAAGTGACAGGAAATTGACACTGCCTGGGAGCAGTGTTCAACCAATAACTCATGGAAGTTGGATATAAATACTACAACTTCCTCATCCACATGAGGGATCATTTTGTGGCTTGAATTTTAACTGGTTTCCAGAGTTCCAAGTTACCAAGAGTAACAACTATCATGATACATATCGTCTATCAGCTTTCTCCACATTAAATATATATATATATACATATAATATATATATATGTATATCCTACCTAATAAAAGAGTAATATGCAAATTGACCCTAACTCCGCTACACCCACAAGCCACGCCCAAAAGCCATGCCCACCAGCCAATCAGGAGAAAATATGCAAATAAACCCAACCAAGATGGCTACAGCCACAGAGAGCAGGAGGGAAGCTTGGGTTTCCCCGGCAACAGAGGAAACTAAGCTTTCTGCCTGCCCTTACCAGCCTAAGCCTCCACTCAAGGCTACAAAGTTTCCATTATAGAAGGTAAACATATCCAAACAGAAATGGCGACAGCTACGGAGCTGGAAAGAGCAGGAGGCAAGGGTTGCTCCCGGCAATGGAAGAAGCAAAGCTTCTGCAGCCCTGACTGGCCTAGGCCTCCGCTCCAGGCTACAAAGTTTCAATTATAGAAGATACATCAAATCCCAAGAGAAATGGCTGCCAGCCATGGAGCAAGAAGGAGGCTTGGCTCTGCTCCAGGTTACAAAGTTTCAATTGTAGAAGATACATAAATCCCAGATACCAGGGCCTCTGCTTGGGTTGCCAGGGAGTGTGGCCAGCCTGCAAACCACCACAGGCCCTTCATCCAGGCCACCCCACACCCCAAGGGAACCCCCACCCTGATCCAGGACACCCTTCAGGGCAAACCAGCTGGCCCCCACCCGTGTACCAGGCCTCTATCATATCTAATAAAAGAGTAATATTCAGATTGACCATCACTCCAACACACAATATGGCTGCCACCATGTGGTCATAGATCCTGCCCCCATGTGGACACAAGATGGCCACCACAAGATGGCCAGCAGGGGAGGGCAGTTGGGAGGGACCAGGCCTGCAAGGGAGGGCAGTTGAGAGGGACCAGGCCTGCAAGGGAGGGCAGTTGAAGGCGATCAACCCTGCAGGGGAGGGCAGTTAGGGGTGACCAGGCCGGCAGAGGAGGAAAGTTGGGGGCAAACAGGCTGGCAGGGGAGCAGTTAGGCATCAATCAGGCTGGCAGGGGAGTGGTTAGGGGGTGATCAGGCTGGCAGGCAGAAGCAGTTAGGGGCAATCAGGAAGGCAGGCAGGCGAGCAGTTGGGAGCCAGCAGTCCTGGATTGTGAGATTGGGCCTAAATGGGCAGTCGGACATCCCTCGAGGGGTCCCAGATTGGAGAGGGTGCAGGCTGGGCTGAGGGACATCCCCCTCCGTGCACGAATTTTGTGCACCGGGCCTCTAGTATATACATATGTGTGTGTGTGTGTGTGTGTGTGTGTGTGTGTGTGTGTGTAAAATTTCTCTCTTTGCACTGGAATCTTTGCCTCAGTGTTTGCTTCTGAGCAGAACTAGATTACTTACTGTATATACAAATTAGGCACCTGACTACTGAGGGTAGGCAAGAAAGTCCTGCTGCAGGGCTGTAGTGAAAGAGCTGGAAACACCTGTCCCTTTTCATTGATTAACCCTGATTTTATTTTCCAGTGTCAACTTTTATGTTGCAAGGCTCTACCTTTCTTACAGTATGTGGTTTCACTGACAAGATTTCTTCTAACTTAACAAAGGGTTGTTATTAAATGTCTGATGATGGCAATGTGATGATAATGATAGAAGTAATATCCATAATCTAAAGAACTGAACTTTTTCAAAGAATTCATTTAAATTCAACCAGCATTTATTAGAGACTTACGTGTCAAATACTGGGCTAAGAGCTAGGAATGCAAAAGTAAAAAAGCTGACATTAGTAAACAAATTAAACATTTGCCTGTCAGAAAGTTGAAGAATTAAAAAGGAGTTTTGAAATTATAATTCTATAATGGTCACATTTTCACATAAGAATGGTTCTTAACCCTCATTAACCTTGGAAAAATATTTTTTATACAAGATGCTAAGTTGACTTCATAATCAATAGCAATACATAACTTCCACTAACATTTCAAAAAAATTAAATCCTGTCAAAACTATGTTCTCTACATGAAGGTTATGCATTTTAAAGACTGCTGAGAAGCAATTTTTAGGTGTAGACTAGACTGAATGGTATAGTATGCACAGCAACTATAAATTCAACACTGGAGTATTTTTTAAATATATTTGTGCTGATTATTTAATTATAAGGAGAAAATAACTTACTTCTAGTCAATATAGAAATATATAACCATACATAATTCACTAAGGAACATATTCAGAGTGAAACGTCTATATAGAAGAGGGTCCAGGTTCCCCTATGTTAGTCTTAAACTTATTTCCAAATTTACAATTAATTCTTCTAATTATTGGATTCTTCTGTGGTGTTTATCAGAAAAACATCACTTACTGTAAAACACTTATTGCAGCCTATTTTCTGTCCCCAAGATTTTAATCTTCTTACCTGATTTCCCTTATCATTTCAGTACAGCAGGTCTACGAATAACCTTTCAACGTTGTTTTGCTATGATGTTGATGAGATGCCACAGGAACTTAACTCTTGTTTAGTATCAGCTAGCCCTGTGGTCGGCAAACTGCGGCTTGCAAGCCACATGCAGCTCTTTGGCCCCTTGAGTGTGGCTCTTCCACAAAATACCACGGCCTGGGCGAGTCTATTTTGAAGAAGTGGCGTTAGAAGAAGTTTAAGTTAAAAAAAATTTGGCTCTCAAAAGAAATTTCAATCATTGTACTGTTGATATTTGGCTCTGTTGACTAATGAGTTTGCCGACCACTGAGCTAGCCTATGGTAGAACTGGTTTTGTTATACATCATTTTCTTAAAATCATAGAACCTACCAACCACTGTAAGTGAGGACTCACTATACTTTGGAAAATAGTATGTGTTGATAACAATTTAGAAACATTGTTCATCCTCCTCCCCCAAAATGATGCATAAACATGTCAATTTAAATAAATTAACATTGACTGATGTATTTGGCAGTAGAAACAAATTCACATGCCAATACATGGATGGATTCTACCAGAGTATAAAGTGCATCTTTGTGTTTACATGCTGCTAGTCAGTATTAAAAGCTGGTAAGATCTTATTTTTTCTTGTTCTCATTTTTCACAGTGACATTCAGGGACCTATCTCTAATGTCCCAGTAAATATATATGAGTTTGATATTATACATTCCATGTAGAAATGCAGAATAAGGGGAGGAGTAGGAAGGATATTTTACTATTTATCAAGATATGCATACTCATGCCTAATTTTTTTATATTTATTGTTTCCCCTTGAATTACTTATTATTTTTCTTGAATAGAATTTATTTTTTCAGAGTAGTTTCAGGTTCACAGCAAAATTAAATGGAAGGTACATACATTTCCTGTATACTCTCTGCCCCTATACATGCACAGCCTCCCCTATTATCAACATCCACCACTAGATTGTTACACATATGAACCTACATTGACACATCAATATTACAGAGTCCATAATTTACATTAGGGTTCACTCTTGGTGTTGTACAATTTATGGGTTTGTACAAATTTATAATGCCTTTTCTAGAATGTCATATAGTTGGAATTATATAGTATTAAGCATTTTCAGACTTTTCTTTCATGTAATAATATGCATTTAAGATTCCTCGATGTCATTTTACAGCTTAATGGCAAGTTTCTTTTTAGTGGTGAATAATAAATATCCCATTGTCTACATGTACCACAGTTTGTCCATTTACCTATGAAGGACATCTTGGTTGCTTTCAAGTTTTGGCAATTATGAAGAAAACTGCTATAAATATCTGAATACAGGTTTTGTGTGGATGTAAGTTTTCAACTCCTTTGGGTAAATACCAAGGAGAGTGATTGCTGGATCATATAATAAGAATGTTAGTTTTGTAAGAAAGCTCTGAAATGCCTTCCTAAAGGGCTATACCACTTTGCATTTCCACCAGAAATGTATGAGAGTTCCTGTTGCTCCACATCGCTGTTGCACTTGGTATTACCTATCAGTGTTCCAGACTTTGGCCATGCTAATAGGTGTGTAGTGGTATCTCATTATTGTTTTAATTTGCATTTCCCTGATGGAAAATTATGTGGATCATCTTTTCATATTCTTATATGCCTTTTATATATCTTCTTTAGTGAGGTCTCTGTTAAAGTCTTTGGCCCATTTTAAAATTCAGGTTGGTTCTTTTCTTATTGTTGAGTTTTAAGAGTTCCTTGGTATCCTATCTAATAAAAGAGTAATATGCAAATTGACCATACATCCGCTAAACCCACAAGCCACGCCCACCAGCCAATCAGGAATGAGTATGCAAATTAACCCAATCAAGATGGCTGCAGCCACGGAGAGAGCAGGAGGCTTGGGTTTCCCCGGCAATGGAGGAAGCCAAGCTTTCCACCTGCCCTGGTGGGCCCAGGCCTCTGCTCAAGGCTACAAAGTTTCAATTATAGAAGATAAATAAATTCCAGATACCAGGGCCTCCGCTTGGGTCGCTGGGGGGGGGGGCGTGGCTGGCCTGCAAAACACCATAGGCCCCTCGCCCAGGCTGCCCCATGCCTCAAGAAAACCCCCACCCTGATCCGGGACACCCTTCAGGGCCAACCAGCCGGACCCCACCCGTGCACCAGGCCTCTATCCTATCTAATCCTATCTAGTAAAAGAATAATATGCAAATTGACCATCACTCCAACACACAAGATGCTGCCTCCATGTGGACACAAGATGGCCGCCACAAGATGGCCAGCAGGGGAGGGCAGTTGGGGGCAATCAAGCCTGCAGGGGAGGGCAATTAGGGGTGACCAGGCCAGCAGAGGAGGGAAGTTGGGGGTGACCAGGCCTGCAGGAAAGGGCAGTTGGGGGGACCCAGGCCTGCAGAGGAGAGCAGTTGGGGGGGACTAGGTCTGCAGGGGAGGGCAGTTAGGGGTGACCAGGCATGCAGGGGAGGGCAGTTAGGGGCAAACAGGCTGGCAGGGGAGTGGCTAGGGGGTGATCAGGCTGGCAGGCAGAAGCAGTTAGGGGCAATCAGGAAGGCAGGCAGGTGAGCAGTTGGGAGCCAGCAGTCCTGGATTGTCAGAGGGATGTCCGGTAGGATCGGGCCTAAACGGGCAGTCGGACATCCCTCGAGGGGTCCCAGATTGAAGAGGGTGCAGGCTGGGCTGAGAGACACACACCCCCATGCATGAATTTCGTGCACTGGGCCTCTAGTTTTAGATAATAGTCTTTTATCAAATGTGTTTTTACAAATATTTCTCCCAGTCTGTGGCTTGTCTTTTCATTCTCTTGACAGTGCCTTTTGCATTTTTTTATTTTAATGAAATTCAGTTTATTGATTTTTCTTTCATAGATTATTCCTTTAGTGTTGTGTCCAAAGTAATCACCAAACTGAAGGTTATCCAAATTTTCTATTCTACCTGATAGAACCTGTATAGTTTTATGTTTTACATTTAGGTCAGTGATTCATTTTGAATTAAATTTGTGAAGAGTGTAAGTTCAGGGTCTAGATTCATATTTTTACACATGGATGTCCAGTTGTTCCAGCACTACTTGTTGTAAAGACTACATCTGCTCCATTTTATTGCCTTTGCTCTTTTGTCAAAGATCAGTTGACTATATTATGTGGTCTATTTCTGAAAGCTCTACCCTATTCCAATGATCAGTCTATTCTTTCACCACTATCATGCTGCCTTTTTAATATTATTATTCTTTATTGATTAAAGTATTATATAGGTCTCCTTCCCCCCACCCCATTGACCTCTCCCTGGCCACTCCCATCCCCTAGCACATGCCTTCACGCCCCTAGTGTCTGTGTCCATTGGTTATGCTTATATGCATACATACAAGTCCTTTGGTTGATCTCTTATCTCCCCACCCCCTTGCTTTCCCTCTGAGGTTTGGTGGTCTGTTTGATGCTTCTCTGTCTCTGGATCTATTTTTGTTCATCAATTAATTATATTTCACAAATGGGTGAGATCGTGTGATGTTCGTCTTTCTCCAACTGGCTTATTTCGCTTAGCATAATGCTCTCCATGCTGTCCTGATTACTATAACTTTATAGTAAGTTTGAAGTCAGTCCTCCAACTTTGTTCTTCTCTTTCAATATTCCATTTGCTATATTAGGTCTTTTGCCTTTCCATATAAACTTTAGAATAAGTTTGTCAATATCCAAAAAATAACTTGCTGGAACTTTGACTGAGATTGTGTTGAATGTATAGATTGAGTTGGGAAAAACTGATATCTTGACACTATTAAGTCTTCCTGACCAGGAACATGGAACTTATTTAGTTCTTTTCTTATTTCTTTCATCAGTTTGTAATTGTCTTCATATAGATCTTGTACATATTTTGTTAGACTTATACCTAAGTATTTCATTTTTGAGGGTGCTAATGTGAATCTATATTTTTAATTTCAAATTTTACTTGTTCATTGCTTATATATAGGAAAGCAATTGACTTCTGTATATTAATCTTGTATACCACAACCTTGCTATAATTGCTTATTAGTTCCAAGAGGATTGGGGGTTTTGTTTTGTTTGTTTTTTGTCAATTCTGAATTTTCTACAAAGATGATCATTTCATCTGTGATCAAAAGCAGTATTTCTTTGTATAACTTTTATTTATTTTTTGTCTTATTGCATTAGCTAGAAATTTTTGTTACTTTTTATATTCCCTTTCCTTAACCCAGCAATTCTGCTTCTGGGAATATATCGAAAGAAATCTGAAACACTTATTCAAGAGAATATATGCATCCCTATGTCAACTGCAGTGTTATCTACAATAGCCATGATCTGGAAACAGCCCAAGTGTCCATCAGTAGATGAGTGGATAAAAAAGCTGTGGTATATATTTTTTAAAATGTATGTTGTTGACTTTTTACAGAGAGGAAGGGAGAGGGATAGAGAGTTAGAAATACTGATGAGAGAGAAACATCAATCAGCTGCCTCCTGAACACCCCCTACTGGGGATGTGCCTGCAACCAAGGTACATGCACTTGACTGGAATCGAACCTGGGACCCTTCAGTCCACAGGCCAACACTCTATCCACTGAGCCAAACCGGTTAGGGCAACTGTGGTATATTTATGCAAAGGAATATTACTTGGCCTTAAAAAATAAGGAAATCTTACCCTTTAGGACATCATGGATGGACCTGGGATTCATCATGTTAAGTGAAATAAGCCTGTCAGAGAATGATAAGTACCATATAATTTCACTCATATGTGGGATCTAGTGAACAAAATAAACTGACAAACCAAATAGAAACAAACTCATAGATAGAGATAGCTATCAGAGGGGAGGGGGGTTAGAGGACTTGGTGAAAAAGGTGAAAGGATCAATAAATAAATAAATAAATAAACAAACAAACTCACAGACACAGACAACACATGGTTATTATCAGAGGGAAAGGTGGGTTGGGGGAGGTGGAAGAGGATATAGGGGGGATAAATGGTAATGGACAGAGACTTGACTTAAGGTAGTGAACACACAATACAATATACAGATGTTGTATTATAGACTTGTACAGCTGAAACCTATATAATTTTATTAATCAATGTCACCACAATAAATACAATGAAAAAGAAAAAAAGACTTGGCTGAGGTTTTGCTCATCACTCAGAGTTGGGATGCGAGCAGGTGGCAACCAGTCGATGTGTCTCTTTCACCTTGATGTTTCTCTCCCTCTATTCCCCTTCCTCCTCCTTTCCTTTCACTATCTCTGGACATCAATGGGAAAAATATCCTCAGGTGAGGATTTTTAAAAAAGGAAAAAGAGATTAATTTGGTGAGGAAACAACTGGAATTATTTAGACTCTTGATATAAGAGAAGCAAAATCTAAAATTTCACTCCAGATTTCAAAACTGTTTTATAATTCTTATTGTCCAAAACTATTTCTAATAGAAACATTAGTATAAACTTAAACTGAGACCTAGTTATAGTACAAATTAGGATAAATAAATGGATGCCAGACATAAGTCTGTTGAATATACCCATAACTCTACAACTTCCAGGATAGAATATATACCATGAAGGCTATCCCTTCTCCATGCTGAATTCCTGGCAGACATGCTAATCAAACTCATCACTCTTACCTACTGAGTGTAGACAAGGCTTAGCACAATATTCCTTAGGTCAAGGTGGTTTTGTGGAATGCAATTTACCATCCTTGAAGTGAGATATAAACAGTTTACAAAATAAATAGTTACTTCTTAATTCTTAGAATATACCTAAACTAGAATAAGTTGAAATAAGAGTTATAAAGTAGTGCACCTTTTTCCCCTGGGTTCTAAAATTGTGGAGACTGCTTCAGCTGTTGCATTAAAATTTTCTGAGTTTCCTGCCTGTCCTAATAATGATAAGAAATGAAATAACTTCAGCCCCAAAGTGGTAAGAGCAGTAAGTCAACTACTTAGGAAGTATGCACATAATGGATAAATTGCATTTCCTAACAACCTATGTAATGTTGGATAATGTTATCTTAAGCCAAGTTTAAATCTCAGCACTGTAGGTCATTCTGAGCAGAGTTAAAGTGATGTTCCCATTTATTTTCTTCTTGGGTTTCTATGGAAACAACTTTTGAGGTGGCCTTTGCCAGAAGAGAATATTTTGTTTTATTTTTTAAAATATGCTATTTGTCTATGCAAAGCAAAAATTCTTTACAGACTTTTGAACCCAGGTTAAAGTGTGATTTCATCATTTGTCTCCTAAGAAAGCCAAAATCATACAACCAACACTATTTAGGGTTTGCATATGTGCATTTGAGAAGAAAATCATCCCTCATTTTTTAGTTCAGTAAATATATTATTTATTATATTGCACTTATAAGGCTACTTTATTTTTTCACACAAAATCCCAGATTTTAAACCATGGCAAATTTCACAAACCCTGGTTAAGTTTTACTTTTAATTATTCTCATCTGTCCCTAAAAGGGAATCTATCTTTAACAAAAACAAAACAAAACACAAAAACACACATACACCCAACTATAAAAATATGGCCCTCTTCTGGTGGTATGAACTGAACACACATGTTCAGTAAGCGAATTCTCTAAAAAATAGCACATCACAGAATAAAGTGTTTATGTACATTCATAAATTTACTTCCCAGAATTTCAAGTTTGAGTGAAGAAGTTTGTGTCTACCTTATCCATAGCAGCATTTACATATTTTTACATGTTAATTATGTCTAGTATCAGCCTTAGTCTGTCCTCCCTACAGAGATCCTATCACCAGTCTACACACTGCATACCTCTACCCTTCTGATCATTTCAGTTGTCTTTTCCTTGAGGTCCATTTATTATACTTGTATATAACATGTCAGAAGCAAATGGACAATTGCTTAAACCAAACTCATGACAACTGTTAGAAAAACAAAAGTGGAGTGTGTGGTAACAGACATAGACGCCAGCATCTACATTATGTCTAATACTGGTAATATCTAAAACCTATCAAGTATAGCAGGATAATTACATTATTTAAGGGTATTAAAGTAACACTAGAGGGACACAGATAGACGAGCAGAAGATGGCTCCTCTTCAGCTGAATTATAGAAGGAAAAGGTTGAGTCAGGAACTGCTATTATTGTAAGCTTCTTAGTACTGTTGCACATTTTAGACTCTGTATGCGTATTGTGTTGCTAAAAATTTAAAAACATAAACAGGTATAGTAAAAATAGGGGAGTATACAACTGCTATATTTTTGCTCACATAGATTTATTAGGATCTGTATCAATTCACCAGCATTTTCAATTCATAAATAATACAGGGTCAAATGCAAATTGGGTATTTACATTATCCTCCTTTCAGTTACATTTTATCTCAATTTAAAATGTTGACTAAAACAAGTTTTCTCAATAAGAAACCTCAGTATATATTTTTCTATGCAAAAACATATTCACCTATTCCTCCTTGAATTTTTGTCCCAAGCCATCTATCTATAGCAACCATCTGCCACTCACCTCCCAATCCTATGATAACTCATTTGCCATAAATTCATTTGCCTCCTCAGGGAACTCCAAAAAAGTAGGCATAATTTCTCTTGAGAGCTATATTTACTTAAATATTTCTCCCAATTGGCTATATTTATTTAAATGCCTTTAAAATACTCCTCACTGTAAACCCTACCATCTTGCTCCATGAGGCACAGTTTCCTTTCCCTCATGAGTTTTGATCAGTAAGGGTGCTTTGTAGAAATGACCAATCTTTTCCTCATTTGCTTCTATGATGTCATGCCTCATCCGTTTGCTCCCTTTGCAGACAGCCATTGTCTGGCTTACTTTTGTGCACCCTCTCAAAGCCTCTGCCTCCAGAGCACTGACCCACAGCTTCTGTGACAGTGTCTTCTTCAGTCCTCGGCTAGGGCTGTGCCTCTCGATAATGTAAACTGTCACCTATCCATTGTAACCGCACAGTAGGTAGCAGTAAGGAACCCAAATAAATTAACCTCAGCTGCTATGTGCTGCAGTATATTGTCCAGAAGTTGTTCCTAATTCCTTCTTTCCATAAAATTTAAAGACAGCATGACACCAGCAAAGCAAACCATTGCACCTTTACCCCCACAGCTAAAAATATATGTCCCAAATGAAGGTTTAAAATTGAGAAAATAAACGTTCTTTCAACTGGGATGGTTGAAATTTTTAAGACACAGTAACTAGTTCTGAAATTATAGGCTTCAAGCATGAGATGAGAAGTCAAAATCCTTCATAACAATTCTTATTACAGAAACATTAGTCTGGTCTCTTAAAATACAGTAAATGAAAAGCTAAATTTATATAAAATATGTATTGCTTTGCAATTTAAAAGACTTTCATTATTTTAAAATCTTTACTTCAAAATTGCTTTTGAAAATTAGTTTTTCCTCTCCATAGATCACTAACCACTCTAACTTCCTTGTCCAAGAGGATAAAGGGCAGAGATTTAACTCTATTGTATTGTGAAACATTGATAATTTAAGGCATTAAAAAAAAGAAAAGAAACAACACCAGTGTTTAGAGCGTTGGCCCACACACCCAAGGGTCATGGGTTCAATTCCCAGTCAAGGGCATGTACCTAGGTTGCAGATTAAATCCTGAGCCTCAGTTGGGGCACATGTGGGAGGCAACCAATCGATGAGTCTCTTTCACATTGATGTTTTTTTCTCTCCCTCCCTTTCACTCTCTAGAAAATAAATGGGAAAAATATCCTCAAGTGAGGATTAACAAAACAAAATCAATGGTAAAAATATCCTCAGGTGAGGATTAATAAAACAAAACAAAAATGCCAGTTGCCAAAATTAAATTTACACAAATTTTTAAATACACAAGTTATTGTGTAAAGGAGAGGTCTCAGATTTGCCCCAAAACAGATAGTCTTTTTTTTCTTCTTTTCTTATTTTTTCCCTTTCCTTTCTTTTTGCTTTTACTTTATTGATACATAAAATTTCAGGGATATCACATAAAAAGCTGCACTCCTGGCTTCTTCTCAGAAAAATGCAAGGATCTAGCAACTCACATTTCCAATGGCAGCAAGCAGCCAGAGTTGAATAGTTGAGTTCTTTCTTAGGTATAGCACTATTGCACACCAGATCCAGTCAATTCACTCATTTAAATTACCTGCCTAATGTCTATAGGCATTCATTGGATTTTGTGGTCACTAATTTTCTAAATAAACTAATTATGGTACTCATTAGTTAGTTATGGTACTCATAGACCATAATCTTAAAAGGAAGTCTTAATAGTTACAGGGAATCCTTTTTAATGGCTAATTAATTTTCATCAATACATAGTAATTTATATTTAAATTAATAGTGGCAGAAATAGAGCACTTATGTAGAGAATAAATAAATCTTTTTTTTTTTTCCAGTGTGTCTCATCGTTTATCTTCTTTTTTTTTTTTTTTTTTTTTAATTTCTTTATTGATTAAGGTGTCACATATTTGTCCTCATCCCCCCATTCCCATCCCACCCCTCTCCCCACGCATGCCCCAATCCCCTGTTGAACTTAACCGTTGGATAGGCTTATATGCATGCATACAGGTCCTTTGGTTGAACTCTCCCCTTCCCCCCACCCTCTCCCTACCCTCCCCTATCCTCCCTCTGAGGCCCGATAGTCCGATCGATGCCTCCTTGCTTCTGGTTCTGTTCTTGTTCCTCAGTCTATGTTGTTCCTCATTTCCTCTAGATGAACGAGATCAAATGTCACTAGATATATACTAATAAGAACTGAATGTGAGACGAGCAATAATATTTATGCTGACAGGCAAATGAATCAATCTGTAGCGAGCTTCCCCCTGGACCAACAGTTCTTTTGAGACCCAATTTCGATGTCCAGTAGTTCCTTATGTGTACATGTCAGCACTGACCCCTCAGCTCTGGATGGTGGACAAATGGTGGTAATGGAGGTCTGACTCCCTCTGGTTTGGTCTCGGCCGATCCCAGGGGCACGGCGTCACCTGGACTAAGGGGCACGTGGCCTCACCCATACCCAAGGGGCGCGTGGTCTCACCCGGGCCTGGGACCCAGCCTCACCCGGATGGATCCAGGGGCGCACGGCCTCACCCGGACCCAGGATCTGGCTTCACCCGTACCCAAGGACGCTTGGCCTCTCCCAGACCCAGGGGCACGTGGCCTCACCCGGGCTTAGTTGCACAAGGCCTCACCTGGATCCAGGGACACATGGTCTCTCCCGGACCCAGGGACGATTGGCCTCTCCCAGACCCAGGGCCACTTGGGCTCACCCGGGCCTAGGTGCACGAGGCCTCATCCGGATCCAGGGACGCATGGTCTCACCTGGACCCAGGGACGCTTGGCCTCTCCCAGAACCAGGGGCACGTGGCCTCACCCGGGCCTGGGTTCACGAGGCCTCACTCGGATCCAGGGACACATGGTCTCACCCAGACCCAGGAACGTTTGGCCACTCCCAGACCCAGGGCCACTTGGGCTCACCCGGGCCTAGGTGCACGAGGCCTCACCCGGATCCTGGGACACATGGTCTCACCCGGACCCAGGGATGCTTGGCCTCTCCCAGACCCAGGGCCACTTGGGCTCACCCGGGCCTAGGTGCACGAGGCCTCACCCGGATCCAGGGACACATGGTCTCACCCGGACCCAGGGACGCTTGGCCTCTCCCAGACCCAGGGCCACTTGGGCTCACCCGGGCCTAGGTGCACGAGGCCTCACCCGGATCCAGGGACACATGGTCTCACCCGGACCCAGGGACGCTTGGCCTCTCCCAGACCCAGGGCCACTTGGGCTCACCCGGGGCTAGGTGCACGAGGCCTCACCCGGATCCAGGGACACATGGTCTCACCCAGACCCAGGAACGTTTGGCCACTCCCAGACCCAGGGCCACTTGGGCTCACCCGGGCCTAGGTGCACGAGGCCTCACCCAGATCCAGGGACGCATGGTCTCACCCGGACCCAGGGACGCTTGGCCTCTCCCAGACCCAGGGCCACTTGGGCTCACCCGGGCCTAGGTGCGCAAGGCCTCACCCGGATCCAGGGACACATGGTCTCACCCGGACCCAGGGACGCTTGGCCTCTCCCAGACCCAGGGCCACTTGGGCTCACCCGGGCCTAGGTGCACGAGGCCTCACCCGGATCCAGGGACACATGGTCTCACCCAGACCCAGGAACGTTTGGCCACTCCCAGACCCAGGGCCACTTGGGCTCACCCGGGCCTAGGTGCACGAGGCCTCACCCTGATCCAGGGACGCATGGTCTCACCCGGACCCAGGGACGCTTGGCCTCTCCCAGACCCAGGGCCACTTGGGCTCACCCGGGCCTAGGTGCACGAGGCCTCACCCGGATCCTGGGACACATGGTCTCACCCGGACCCAGGGATGCTTGGCCTCTCCCAGACCCAGGGCCACTTGGGCTCACACGGGCCTAGGTGAACGAGGCCTCACCCGGATCCAGGGACACATGGTCTCACCCGGACCCAGGGACGCTTGGCCTCTCCCCGACCCAGGGCCACTTGGGCTCACCCGGGCCTAGGTGCACGATGCCTCACCCGGATCCAGGGACACATGGTCTCACCCGGACCCAGGGATGCTTGGCCTCTCCCAGACCCAGGGCCACTTGGGCTCACCCGGGCCTAGGTGCACGAGGGCTCACCCGGATCCTGGGACACATGGTCTCACCCGGACCCAGGGATGCTTGGCCTCTCCCAGACCCAGGGCCACTTGGGCTCACCCGGGCCTAGGTGCACGAGGCCTCACCCAGATCCAGGGACACATGGTCTCACCCGGACCCAGGGACGCTTGGCCTCTCCCCGACCCAGGGCCACTTGGGCTCACCCGGGCCTAGGTGCACGAGGCCTCGCCCAGATGCTGGGACACATGGTCTCACCCGGACCCAGGGACGCTTGGCCTCTCCCAGACCCAGGGCCACTTGGGCTCACCCGGGCCTAGGTGCACGAGGCCTCATACGGATCCAGGGACACATGGTCTCACCCGGACCCAGGGACGCTTGGCCTCTCCCAGACCCAGGGCCACTTGGGCTCACCCGGGCCTAGGTGCACAAGGCATCACCCGGATCCAGGGACACATGGTCTCACCCGGACCCAGGGACGCTTGGCCTCTCCCAGACCCAGGGCCACTTGGGCTCACCCGGGCCTATGTGCACGCAGCCTCACCCGGATCCAGGGACACATGGTCTCGCCTGGACCCAGGGGTGTGTGGGCTCTCCCAGACCCAGGGGCGCTTGGCCTCGCCCGGGCACGGGATCCAGCGTCATCCGGGTCCAGGGGCACTTGGCCTCACCCGGACCCGGAGTCCGGCCTCACCTGGACCCAGGGGCATGTGGCCTCACCTAGACCCAGGGACGTGAGGCCTCACTTATACCCAGAGGCGTGTGACCACACCCGAGTCCAGAGGCGCGCAACCCCGCCCGCACCCGGGTCTCAGCGGGGCCCCGTCTTCCCGATCCCAATTCCTGCCGGTCAATCCCCCCTCAGCAATTCCCCTGGCCATCCTTCCAGAGCTCCAGTATGGCTGCTGCAGAACTCGTCGGGCGGCGGCTCGGCGAAGCTCCGGTGCACCCGGTGCATGGCGGTGGGCCAGACTGGCGTCGCTGCGTCGGCCCTTGGGTCTGCATCGGTGGCCGGTCGCCGAGCATGCGCACCTGGCCGCTTCCGGGGCGTTGAGATTCTTGACGGACTCAGAGGTCAGCAAGCGCGGAGTCTCCCACCCCATGTCTCATAGGGGCTCGTCTGTCCGTGCTTGGCTGCCAGTGGAGCCGTCCCCTCAGCCGGAGACCGCCGGGGGAACTGCGCCGAGCACGTTCCAGGCCGCTGTTGTATCGCCTGAGCCATAGTTCTTTTGTGTCGCCTGAGCTGTAGTTCTTAAAGTGTGGTCTTTGGGTCGCCGGCATCAGCATCCCACATACCCCTCTTTTATTCTAGTTGTAGAGCATCTACTCAGCCAGCCCTATGGTGGTCTTGGATGGTGTCTGCTCTGCTCTCTTGTCGTAGTCTCAAAGTTGTTGTGGTAGGCAACAATCAGGCTTCCGCCCTATGCCTCCATCTTGGTCCTCCTTTGTATAGTTAAGTCTTGATTGTTGTTGTTGTCATTGGGGGGGCTCTCTTTGTCTATAAAGGAAGAGTTGCTGTGCAGGAGACACGTTTATGGGCCGGGTCTTGGTGCAGCAAAGCTTTGGCGCTCACTGAATATTCCCGTTGAATGTGTCCCTTATGCACGTGGTTGAAATCTGGTGTCATCTCCCACAGACCACTAGATGCCCTCGTTTCTGGGTCTCCAATGGGGTGTAGATCAGCTACTGCCTTAGGCACTCAGCAAGGATTACAGCAAAAACTGTAGTTTCTTCCTCCTGTCTGAGTGGCCCTGGAGCAGTCCGACTAGAACAGCAGATCATCTGGTCCGCTGCCAGAGGGCAGGCCACCCACATGCATAAGCCGTTGCTTGGGGCACAGGTGTGCCTGCAAGACTTGCGGGGCAGGTCTTCAAAACATGCGGGGCGGGTCCTAGGGCGGGGCGGGGTCTCAGGGCGCCAACAGGCCATGGTGCGGCAAGCCTCGATGGCTGTGAGTCTGGTCCTTCTGCCTTCCATGTATCTAAGTCCCCTCGTTCCGCACTCCAGCGCAGCAAACACTGATTGCTGGGCGCACCTCTGCAAGAGTCCCGCCTCTCCCCGCAGGCATCTGGGTCTCCCGGGGTTCGCCAGAAGATGGGTTTCAGGGTGATGGAGAGCTAATCTCCCTTAGGTTTGGAACAAAAGCCCCTTTCCCCCGCCACCAGCCAGACCCACGCACCTCCACACCTCATCCCCTCCGATTTCGCTGGGTGCGAGGCAACAGAACAGCCTTTAACCTCCGCCGCCATCTTTTTCAAACTTCTCAATTTGTACTTCTTAATCCCTTCATTTCAGTCAACTCTACTGAAGTCTAGCGCCGCCGGGAGGTGCACGGAAAGGGCGCCCGGGCCTCCGTCCGGTGCGCGGTGCGCGCGTCCCGCGGAACCAGGCGCGCAAGGGCTGCGCGGCTGGGACGGGCGCTGGGCGGCCGCCGAGCTCCAGGCACCGCCATCACTGTGTTCCGGACGTCGCCGCCGCGGCGTCCCCCCAATTTATACTTTTTAATCCCTTGAATTCAGTCAACTCTACTGAAGTCTAGCGCCGCCGGGAGGTGCACGGAAAGGGCGCCCGGGCCTCCGTCCGGTGCGCGGTGCGCGCGTCCCGCGGAACCAGGCGCGCGAGGGCTGCTCGGCTGGGACGGGCGCTGGGCGGCCGCCGAGCTCCAGGCACCGCCATCACCGTGTTCCGGACGTCGCCGCCGCGGCGTCCCCCCCAATTTATACTTTTTAATCCCTTGAATTCAGTCAACTCTACTGAAGTCTAGCGCCGCCGGGAGGTGCACGGAGAGGGCGCCCGGGCCTCCGTCCGGTGTGTGGGGCGCGCTGCCCGCGGGACCAGGCGCGCGGGGGCTGCGGGGCGGGGACGGGTGCTGGGAGGCCGCCGGGCTCCTGGCGCTGCCGCTGCGGCGGCGTCCCCAGCATCCCGGACCGGGCTGCCTGCGGGGGCGGCGGAGTTGCGAAAGTGAGTGAGTTTCCCAGGGTTTCGCCCGGAATGGGGTTCAGTGCAATCGGAGCCGGCGCTCAGCGCACTCCGGAGCCTTTATCTCCTTCCTGCCAGTGAACTCCGGCCAGGTCATCAGCCGCCCCCTCCTCTCCGGTTCCATCCTCCCCGCAGGCGCGTGTGCTCGTGTCTCCGCCCGTTTCTCCATACCTCAGGCTTTTACGGCTTCCCCGACTGTCCCCGTGGCCTTCTCCTTCCCCCCAGCTGTGGGCATTTCAGTCCACCAACTTTCCTGTGGTTCTGGACGATGTCCGTTCTGACCTCTAGTTGTATTTTTGAAATTGTTGTGCCCGGCTGCAGGTTAGGTGTTTAACCTATGCCGCCATCTTGGTTTCTCCATAAATAAATCTTTTGTGTTGAAAACTGAAACTAACTAAACAGTATTTTTCCTTTAATTAGAATTCAACTCTTGAACATGAGTTTGAACTCCAAGTTCAACTTACATGTGAATTTTTTTCAATAAATACTGTAATTTCATTGTCTTTTTCTTATGATTTTTCTTAACAATATTTTATCTTCTCCAGCTTACTTTATTGTAAGAATACAGTATATAATACATATAACATACAAAATGTGTGTTAGTTGACTGTTTATGTTATTGGTAAGGCTTCTGGGCAACAGAAGGCTATTAGTAGTTAAGTTTTGGGAGAGTCCAAAGTTTTATGGGGATTTTCTACTGCATGGGGGTTTGGCACCCTTAACCCCTTGGTTGTTCTAGGGTCAACTGTACTGTGTATTCGTCTCCAAGGGCTGCTGCCAAATTACCATCAACGTGCATCTTAAGAAGATAAATCTATTCTCTCACAGTTCTGGAGACCAGAAACGTGAAATCAAGGGGCCGGCAGGGCCATGTTCCCTGGAAGCCTCTACAGGAGACCCTTCCTTGCCTCTTCAGCTTCTGGTGGTTCCTGGTGTCCCTTGGTTTGTGGCAGCAGAACTTCAATCTCTGCCTTCGTCTTCACGTGCCCTTCCCCTCACTGCATCTGTGTTCCTATGTCCTTTCTCTGATAAGTACATCAGTCATTGGATTTAGGACCAATTCTAAAACCATATCATGTCATCTTGAGATTCTTAATTATATTTGCAGAAACCTATTTCTAAATAAGTTTACACATGCAAACCCTAAGTAGTGTTGGCTATATGATTTTGGCTTTCTTGGGAGACAAATGATAAAATCACATATTAACCTGGGTTCAAAAGTCTGTAAAGAATTTTTGCTCTGCATAGACAAATAGCATTTGTTTCTTATTTCTTTATTTAAAAATAAAACAAAATATTATCTTCTGGCAAAGGCTACCTCAAAAGGTGTTTCCATAAGAAACCTGAGAAGAAAACTAAATGGGGTTAGGATTTGGAAATCTCTTTTTTGAGGGCTACAATTCAATTCACAGATTTAAATGAATTTATGACCCATTTTGGTTTAAGTATTTAAGGTCTAGTCACTTTCCAATTTAAATTCATGTATTTAATAAAGTTTGGCTATAAATATGAAGTTTTCATTTGGTTTCAACACTAGAATCTTTGCTGAAATATAATTTGTTGCATCTAATAAGTGAATTCTAAGCCATAAAACTAAAGGAAATCTTACAATTCAAACCACAGTTTTTAAGAAAAAACAAACAAACAAACAAATAAACAAACCACAGTTTTTAATTAAGAGTAGATACACTCTTCTCTCTTTGACCAAGTTTTCTCAAAATGGGTGCGTGGGTCCTGCAATGGGTGCTGGAACAAGCTAATGCAACTTTGACTTTGTGAGAACTAACCAATAAATATTCTGAAATTTTGAAAGCTAGTAGTACCTTGGAATTGATCACAGTGGGAGTATTTATACCACAAAATTTGGCAAATGCTACAAATCAGGGGACCTCCTCCCCAGAGAGCCCACCATTAAACATTTACCAACATACCACTGCCTGCACATTATTAAGTAGTCCACAAGTGGTTTGATAGTTTCAGAATAAAAAGTGTTTAGTTTTGCTCGCCTACATTTCATAAATGTGAAATGCAAGATTATTACCATCTCCAAAATATTATTGCTTTTTAATCATTTCCTTAAATGCTGTTCAAGAGCAGCAAGGATAGCTACAGTCAAAGTTAACAAGGTAAATTAGTCTCAGCTAATAAATTTTCACATCATTTTCATAAAGCTGGCATTTTAAATTGTTATCATAGTGTTGCATCTACAAAAATAGGTCAGTGACTCGAAGTAACTTGGAAATGCATGAAAGTAATAACACAAAGGGTAACAAAGGTTTCAGTTCAGAATATGTGAACAGTATTTCAGTATAAATGTGGAAATTGAATGTTTGTGTGTGTGTTCTGACAAAGATTCCATGAATATAATGATTATATGCAAATCACAGACACAACTACAGATATCTAAAAAGTAGACTTTGTTAACCAAGAAATCTAATCACTCCATTCCTCAGTGTACTGTATGCTATAAGATTATATGAAATAATAATAAGGTAAAGAAGCTTTCTCATTTTTAAACATAGTATGGTGACTTTTCTAATAAATCATTTACATTTTACCAGAATAAATGCATAATGTTTCTAGCATGAAATTGAGTAATTTGGTGTCAACATTTGTTAACTTTGTTAATAAACTTTGTCAATCACTCACTTTAGGGAAATGTAACCAAAACCACAGAGGTATCTTTCACAGTTGTGCTCATCACAGGAAAAAGTGGTAGTTGTCCTGCTAGTACTAAAACACTTGTTAAATTAGCTACAAAGTTAACAAGTATCACACTCACAAAAAAGCAGAATGAGCTTTAGGTAAGATTCCTTTATCAAATGGAACTATTAGATATCATTTAATATCATTACATACAACATGGAGGCGCAAAGGTTCATTGTAAGAAAATGTGCACTTGGATCAGAACTGATGGTGCAAGTGTGTGTGTGTGTGTGTGTGTGTGTGTGTGTGTGTACAGGAAGGATGAATATTGCTGGACAAATTAAAAAATTTCACCCAAATGCCAGGTTACATGCTGCCATATTCATAGAGATCTGTTACCAGTCCCTAACTTGCCTCCTCATCTTGATTCAGTATTGACGAAAATTATTCAAGTTGCAAATATGGTCTAATTTATTCAACAAACTTTTATTGTATCCAACAGACACTGATTGCGGGGAGGGGACGCAATCAGTGGACTAGCAGGACAACTACCACTTTTTCCTGTGATGAGCACAACTGTGAAAGATACCTCTGTGGTTTTGGTTACATTTCCCTAAAGTAAGTGATTGACAAAGTTAATTAACAAAGTTAACAAATGTTGACACCAAATTAATCAATTTTCATTACATCAGTAATGAAAGCAGACAAAATATCCCATCTCATTTTGGTGTGTATGTGGGTATGTGAAGAGAAACAGACAATAAACCAAATAAATAAGTAAATTAGATAGTTGATATTTGACAGTTTTGGCCCTTCAGAAATGATAATTTCAAACAGTTCAACTTAAAATTTTAGAAGATGATAAATAGCATGCATACAATTAAAGCAGGGTGGAGCGACAGGGAGTTTGGGGATGGGGTGGGGGTAAAAGTTGGGGTAGTGGGAGGTGAGAGAAGGTTCACTGTAGACCTTTCTCGGTGAGCTGTACAGAGAAACTGGTAGCCTAAACTAGTCACCTCATGGCCAAAATGGCATAATTTTAATATTGAGTTTGGGGATATTAGAGTTTCTTAAGAAGACTATGTGGTGGGAGAAGCAACTTGACTACCAAGAATCCAATGCTTGACAGAAAGAAACTGAGCTTAATTTTTAAACAAATCCAAATCCTGCAATAGAATATGGCTTACACTTTCAAACCTAAATAGTACCTAAAGAGTGGATGGAACGCTATTGGCTACATCTCCCAATAGTGTTGATGTGTATTAACCTTGCCTACTTAGCATCTTTCAGAATGTTCAAAGTAAACTTCAGTGGAAAATTTCTTCAGCTTTCTGGACCTGTATGCATTCTAAAATTCTGGAACTATATGACAGTGCCAGTAAATGCTTGCTGCCATTTCCAAGAGTCTGTGATTATGATGAAAGAATTTGTAATTTAGTAGAAATAAAGACAAATAAAGGAAATAACTGCATATAGAACTTGACCTATAGCTGAAGCCTTCATATTGAATAAATACATTCAAATAAAATGTTGTAAAAAGCACCATCTCTACTAGAAATATGATAAAGGGGGGACAGAATAGTGTCTGGTTAAGGACTCAGGTACTGACATCTGGGTTTGAGTCCCATTTAACTCCTTGCATGGCCTTGAACAAGTTACTTAACCTTTTTGTGGCTCGTTTTCCATATGGGAATGATC
Source organism: Eptesicus fuscus (assembly GCF_027574615.1). NCBI lineage: Eukaryota > Metazoa > Chordata > Mammalia > Chiroptera > Vespertilionidae > Eptesicus > Eptesicus fuscus. Next base: position 39,347,374 of record NC_072475.1, read on the forward strand.
ATAATAACACCAATCTCATAGCATTAATGTGACCATCGCATTGGTTAATGCATGTAAAAAACTTAGTGCCTGGTATACAATAAGGACTATGTAAGTATTAAGACCTTCCAGGTTGTAATGACTTGATGGATTTGGAGACGTAATAGCCAATGAGAAATTATGGCTTGAAGACCATACACATCATTCAGTCTGGTACATCAGCATCTCTCTAAAACCTAATGTAATCAGTCAAACCTAAAGAAAATTAAAGTGTCAAAGAAACTTTGTCATATAAAAATTAAAAAGTGTTTGAAAATAGCTTGTTCTATTTCGAACCTTTTCCTTTTGCCCTCATGGACACTTTTCATTTGCTTAACAAGAAATCTCCTTTGTCATGTCCCTGAATGTTTACAAACTCCCAACTTGTAAAGTCTAAGTTTAGACTGTTTTCTTAAGTGCTCTTCTAGTTCTTCATGGCTTTATGGAAGCTCAAATAGGTTTTACTTACAAGGTCATGCCAAACCATGAAAATCTGGTGTTGCTTTCATTTAGTCATACATTTCTGGGAGATTTTGCTTTAATTAAAAGATTATAGGCATGAAATGCAGTGAGGTGTAGGGAAGAGAACAGCAGAACCAAGCAATCTAAACGTTAATTCTGGGATTGAACTTCAGACCTCAGTAGATAGGAGCAAGTCACTGAAGCCTTTGGAGCTTCCCTTCAATATCAAGAAAAACAGGAATAATAATTTTTAAAAACAACTGAGAAAATACTTTGTATACTGAAAATACTATACAGAAATTCAGGGATACATCCAAATTTTGTGAGGCTTATATATATTGGGGCTCCCTATAAGAAAAAATATAGTATTATAAATACAAAGTAGATGCAAAAGTAAATATGAGTTTGAATGAGAAAATGACCCATAATAAATTAAAATGTTAAGATACTGATAGATGAATCCAGCAACACTGCATAATCTTTTTATTAATTAATTGCCTGACATGCTATTAAAATAGGTTTTTCCTACATTTTTGGCTGATGCTCTTTAAACACCTTTTGATAGAATGATCGCTTTACAATATAGTTTTTCTATAGTAAGAAAATAATTCTGTCCTCTAATATGACTGATTGAATTTTTAAAAGGAATTACAATTGTTTCTTTTAGCTTTACAATTTGTTTTTAGTAGCTTCATAAATATTTTTTAAATTATTGTCACATTTGGAAAACTTCTATCAAGTATTTTTCCCATATGCAGTCTATGCTCTCAGATCATCAGTCTGTCCGAGAATTACCTCCATCAATTTCATACCCATGTCAAATTAAAATATTTTCCCAATGTGTTCATATGATGCATCCCCCTTCATTAACTGGGTTATTAAATAACTACAAAGTATAATTCATTGTTTCTACTCAAAATTTATCCTTGAAATTATTCCTGCAGTGGGATGGCTAGGAATAACTTAATTATATAAGGAAGTAACTGCAAGCCACCTAAGTATATTCCCCAAAATTCATTGAAAGCAGCTGGACTAACATAAATTAGAGAAGTGCCTACATCAGATAGGGAGAAAGTTCTAATGACCTGGATGGAAGACTAGACACAGAAGCATATCCCTCTGATACCATGATGATCATGGCTTTGGTTTGTTTGCAATGTTGGAAGAAAGGACTAGACCTAACTATGATGTGGAATTTACTGCTAGCTCTGGGTGGTTTAAATGATCCTCAAGATCATAGCTGTGGTAGAATGGGACATGCCTGACTGGTGAGCAATAATCATCACTGATCTTTCACCTTCATGGTCCTTAATCACTTTTAATTTCCTTCCCAGGTCAATCACTCAACATGTCCTCTTACTGACAACATTAGCCACAGATTTTATACACTTCTGACCATGATGAACAAAACATGAGATTAAATCAAGCACAAGAGAAAAGGATGCAATCAAGAGACACACGAAACACAAGATGTATGAGGCTGCTGCCAGTATAACACAACATACTGTTTTACATCAAACCTTTTTTTTAATAAGTAGAAAGAATACACTCTAAAATAATGATTAAAAATATAGTCTGGTAAATACATAAATCATATACATAGTTGTTTATTATCATTACCAAGTATTATGTACTGTATGTAATTGTACGTGTAATACTTTTATACAACTGGCAGCATAGGTTTGGTTATACCAGCATCTCCACAAACATGCAAGTAACATGCTGCACTACTACATTAAGATGGCTACTGTGTTACTAGGTGATGGCAATTTTTCAGCTCCACTATAATCTTATGGGCCCCCTTCCTATGTGTGACCCATCATTGACCAAACATCGACGTGTGGCATCCTATATAATAAAAGCCTAGGTGGTGTCATGCAATGCCCCCATGCGACATCATCACAAGATAGCCGCCACAAGATGGCCAGCAGAGGAGGGCAGTTGGGGTGATTGGGCCAGCAGGGGAGCAGTTAGGTTTCAATCAGGCTGGCAGGGGAGCAGTTAGGGGTTGATCAGGCTGGCAGGCAGAAGCAGTTAGGGGCAATCAGGCAGGCAGGCAGGTGAGCAGTTAGGAGCCAGCAGTCCCGGATTGTGAGAAGGATGTCCCAGATTGGAGAGGGTGCAGGCCGGGCTGAGGGACACCCCCACTCATGCACGAATTTCATGCACTGGGCCTCTAGTATGACTATAATAGTAGTGTATGAGCCATGAGGCCAGGATTCCTAGATCCATCATATAAAAGCTCTGTCTCAACCTTTTATCTGTCTCCATTTCCTCTTCTGAAAATGGAGTAATACTAGTAACCTACTATGTAGGGTTGTCAGGATTAAATATATTAATGCATACAAAATGTTTAAAGAGTTTTAACCCATAGTAAGCATTTAGTAAGAGTAGTAATTTTTTTTACAAGTAAAATCCTTCCTTCTTTCCTGAAAATGTTTTAAGTTAGGATAAACAAAATTCAAAAGGCTAAAATACAATTAATATCTAGGATAATCACAATAATGTGTAAATGAAGGATAGAAAATAATAAAAAGCCAGCAATAAAATTAGTATATAAAATGAAAAACATATTGTATGGAAAAAAGTCCCATATACTTGACAGAAGCAGGAAGCAAACTCTGGCTCTATGAACCCTGTAAAGCAGCCTGTCTGCTGAAGAACCCCTTTCAGATGCTGCCACAGCAGACTTTCCTTCATCTGTCCTATTTGGCGAAAGATGCTGGCAAAAGTTATTATAATAGCTAAGATCTAGAAACAGCCCAACTGTCCATTGGTAGCTGAGTGGATAAAAAATCTGTGGTACATTTACACTATGCAGCTGTAAAAAAGAAGGAGCTCTTACCCTTTGAGACAGCATGGATGGACTTGGAGATTATTATGCTAAGCAAAATGAACCAGAGAAAGACAGATATCACATGATCTCACTTATATGTGGAATCTAATGAAAAAAAAACACACAACAAAACTGACGAACAAAATAGGTCCAGAGGCATGGATGCATGGAACAGACTAGCAGATCTCAGTAGGGAGGGAGGTGACAGAGACAGGAAGAGATTAACCAAAGAACATATATACATATATGCATAACCAATGGACACAGACAATAGTGTGTGGAAAGCCTGGGGTGGGTTAGGGGCTGGGTGGAGGTGGGCAGTAGGGGGTGGAAAATGGGGGATATCTGTAGTACTGTCAACAATAAAAAATTAGTAGTACTTAAGCCAAACATTTTTCTGTCTTTCCTATCCTCTTCAGAATTCACATCATGCAGAAGTATTTTTTTTTACTTTTTAAAAATTTCTTTATTGATCAAAGTATCACATATGTGTCCTTATCCCCTCATTACCTTCCCACCCCCACAACTCATGCCCTCACCCCCTGTTGTCTGTGTCCATTGGTTAGACTTATATGCATGCATACAAGTCCTTTGGTTGATCTCTCCCCCTTATCCCCACCCTCTCCTACCTTCCCTCTGAGGTTTGACATACAGAAGTATTTGTAAAACATTCCTAAGGGTACTCTGCTCCTCTGTGACTGGCTACAACTTATCAAGCAGAGGCTGACAGTGACTGGGCAGGCTGGATTGGAATGAAAGGAATACGTCATTTCTAGGGCTTCTTGTGATCATGTAGAACCAGCTAAATACTAAATCATGGGATCAGAAGAAATGCAGAAAAATGGGCATTCAAACCTAACATCTCTCCACATTTCCCTTTGCAAAGTAAGGATGAAATATTGTTAAAGATACTATGTGTGGTCAACCAGTAAAAATGAAGAGTTTTACATTTTTATAAAGCCTTGCATATTTTCATTGTGCAAACCCAAAGGATCTTCAAAAGCTATAACATATTTGCTCCTTGAATTATAATTATCTGATCTGAGAAAGCAATTGAGGCAATTCCAAAATTACCTTGTTATTATTGTTACTGTTTCAAATTCTCTTAAAAACAAGCCTCTAAATGGTAGTGCCTCCTCTAAGATAAAAATCCTTGAGTACCACTTCAGACTTGATGTTGTCTATTAGTGCTTGTAAAGAACACCTATCTTCCACCTGAATTACTACTTCTGGTAAGTCTGTTACCTAAATAATGGTACTCTTTGGAGCCATATAGATTTTCTAAGAACTATATAATGGCAGAAAGAATAAGCCATTATTATAGAAATTTATCAGTTAAAATAATTTCATCATGTGTGGCTCTGAATTAGTTATTAATGTTGTATTCCTATAATAGAAATCAGTATGCCAATTTTAGATTTTTTGGTTGTATTCATGAACATATGAAGAAAATACTTTTTTTAAAAAATTCTCAGAGTTAGTTTTCATATCCTAACTAAGGAAAAGTTGTATGTAAGAGCAAACTTTTAGCAAGTTTCTTTGAAATTAATAACCACCATAAACACTAATCTTTACCAGCACACCATAAATGAAACACACATCCTTAATATAACTTTGCTTTCTTTGCAACGTGTTTTTAAATTTTTAGATTGTGGCAAAATATATATATTACATAATCTATAATATCTATATTATATATTAAAATATATATAGCCATTTTAAAGAGAACAACTTTAAAATGGCATTCATTACATTCACAATGTTGGGCAACTGTCACTACTATTCCCAAAACCTTTTAATCCTACCAAACAGAAATTCTGTAATTATAAATAATAATAAAAGCATAATATGCGAATCAGACTGGACAACTTTCCAGACAAAGCCAGGGCAGCAAGGGAAGCCCAGGTCCCGGGTGCCAGAGGGAAGTTGGTGACAGCAGCTGGGGGAAGGAAGGCCTACTCTTGCACAAATTTCATGCATTAGATCTCTAGTTAAGTAATAATGCCCTAGTCCTCCTCTCCTCCCCATCTCTGATAAGCTCCAATCTAATCTCTGTCACTATGAATTTGCCTATTGTATTTCATATAAATGCAATATATTTGTCCTTTTATTTGGCCTATTTCATATAGCGTAGTGTTTTCAATGTTCATCCATGTCATATCCTATATAATAAAAGCCTAATATGCTAAGTGTCCAACCGTTTGACCATTCGACTAGTCGCTATGATGCACACTGACCACCAGGGGGCAGATGCTCCAATTGGTAGGTTAGCTTGCTGCTGGGGTCCGGCTGATCAGGACTTGGCAAGACAGGCCAGACATGCCCTGGAGCCCTCCTGCGGTCCCTCATGCACCAGTGGGGTCCCTCAGCCTGACATGCACCCTCTTGCAATCCGGGACCCCTCAGGGGATGTTGGGGAACTGGCGTCAGCCCAATCCCCACAGGCCAAGCTGAGGAACCCCCCTGGTGCACGAATCAGTGACCAGGACTCTAGTCATGTATAAGAACGTCATCCTTTATTGCTGAGTAATATTTCGTTCTATGTAGATACCATATTCTATTTATCCATTCATCTGTTGATAGACATTTGGGGTGTTTCCACACTTTGGCTATTGTGAATAAAGCTGCAATGAACATTGGCATACAAATATCTGTTTGAGTCCCTGCTTTCAGTTCTTTGGAGTATATACCTAAAGGTGGAATTGTTGGGTCATATGGTAATTCTAAGTTTAACTTTTTGAAAAAACACCAAACCATTTTCTACAGTGGCTTTACATTTCCATTAGCATTAAAAAAGGGTTTTAATCTCTCTACATCCTCACAAACACGTTATTTTCTGTATTTTTAAAAGGGTCATTAGAGACATTTTAGTGGGATTGAAGTGATACCTTATTGTGGTTTTGATTTCCATTTCTCTAATAACTAATGATGTTAAGTATCTTTTACTATTTATTGCCCATCTATTTGTCTTTTTTGAAGAAATGTCTATTCAAGTCTTTTGTCCATTTTTATTTAAATTGTTTGTATTTTGGTTGTAAATTTTAGGAGTTCTTTATACATTCGAAGATGTTAAACGTTTAACGTATATATGATTTGGAAATATTTTCTCTCACTCTGTAGATTGTCCTTTCACTTTTCTTTTAAAAAAATATTTTTATTGATATTTAGAGAGAGAGGGAGGGAGAGGAATAGAGAAATAGAAACATTGATGAGAAACATCATCAGTCAGCTGCCTCCTGCACGCCCCCTGCTGGGGATCGATCCTGCAACCCAGGAATGTGCCCTGACTAGGAATCTAACCAGCCATCTCTTGATTCATAGGTCAGTGCTCAACCACTCAGCCACACTGAGAAGGTGTGGTATCTTTTAACTTTCTTGATAATGTAACTTTGCCATTTTAAAAAATAGTATTTAAATTTTTCTCTTTAAGCTAAAAGATGATACAAAAGTATTTAAAATATTAACCATAACAGTTAATGCTAAAAGTAATAAATTTTCTCCCAAATGGTTCATTATTCTTAATGTGGAATATAGTAATTAACCTTGTTTCTTGTATGCATAAATTAAAGCTGATTTTAATTAGAGCTATTTCTACCATAAAGAGTTTTTCAGAGTAAAAAAGATGACATTAGAGGGAAAATGAACATTTGTTTCATTTATAGAACACTTTTCTCATCTATGCCTGAGGAATCATTTTCTTTATTGGAGTTAGGCAGAATTGATTAGAAGAGAATCTAATACACTGGAGGAGGGAATTGTGTAAGGTTTAGTGAAAAGAGAATATGTTAAGTCAGCAAATTCAATGGCATATTCATAGGTTCATAATATATTTTGGAAAAAGAGAAAAGATATTGAGTATACTCATTCTTGGGACCATAAAAGTTAGATGAGCCAAGAACACAACTGAAATTTACCCAAATGCACAGAGCATATAACTGAGACCAACATCTACTTGGTGAAAGCTCTATGCCTGTTGTGTGTGTGTGTGTGTGTGTGTGTGTGTGTGTGTGTGTGTGTGTGTGTAAATATATTTTTATTTATTTCAGAGAGGAAGGGAGAGGGAGAGAGATAGAAACATCAATGATGAGAGAGAATCATTGATTGGCTGCCTCCCTACTGGGGATCAAGTCCGAAATCCAGGCATGTGCCCTTCAACGGAATAGAACCTGGGACCCTTCAGTCCACAGGCCGATGCTCTATCTACTGAGCCAAACCAGCTAGGGCAGTTTTGTAATTTTTGTTAAGAAACTTCCTCCTCACATTAATTATATTAAAAGTGAAAAAAGCCACTTTTATAGGAATTAGGGATGGAGATAGCTCTATTTTAGGAGAAAGACTGGTGTGGAGTTTAAAGAGAGACAAAGGGTAGGACCAATGAAGAGGATCTTGATGGTAGATAAAAGGGATTATATTGAGCCTGTGTGCTAATGATCTTTAACTTCATTAGAAAATCCTCAATAAAATGTTTTTGCAAAAATGGAGAAAAGAATTAACCCTGAAGTTGTGTAAATTACATTATGAAAATAAGTGCATGAAACAGAGAGCCGATGAAGAGTTATGAAAGCCTTTATAATATTATTCTAGAATTAAACTCTCTTCCCAGTGGGTCTTGAGAAGGTAGAAATGCAATCAGGTTTGATAGACTCACTGATACCTACAGCTTTTAATCATCCCCAAATGCAGTGTATCCCCTAAAAGTGCACAGTGTGATAGTATCCTAATAGCACTGTCACTTGAAAAGTGAACATAGCAGAGCCTGACAATTTGCCACAGCATTTAAAATTAAAGTGCTTTCTAAAGAATGAACCTCTAAAATGTTCTTTTTTATATCAAATAAAGAAATAATTCCTCTTAAATAATTTTCTAAAATATTTATATTTGGCACATGTAAAATTATGCTCAGTTAAAGGTAGGGTAAGAAGTCATAAATATCTAATATTTTATTTTTTGTGGGTCCTGAGGGCAAAAGAGCACGTGTATTCAAGGCAAATATATGCATGGTAAAAAATATATGCATGGTTAAAATAATTATAGTTAAGCCCCCAAGAGTGGGAGGAGGATGCTATTGAAACCAGCAGGGTCTAAACCTAGGTAAGCCAGTCAAAATGTCTTGTTATAAGTATGCATGTATGGAGCAAATATGCAAGTTACCTTAAGAAACAAATCCCAATATATCCTGAAACATGAATTTTCTAGTCTCATACTGTGAGAGAAAGAAGAATAGTTTCACACAGTTATATTTTCAATAGGACATAGGAAAAACCCAGCAACTAAATTAAAATGCCATACCTGTATGTGTATGTGTGTACATGTGTACATGTGTATATGTGATTAAATACTGCCATTCTTCCTACCACTGCACCACTGCAGTATGTGCTCATTGCTCATTCTGTGTTTACTGGATATCACTGCTTACTTAATGTTGTTGTCTGAGATGATGGGGAAAGACTACAATCCATGTGAGCAGTTAGTGAGTCTCTCCTACCCCCTAAAAATCAGTGAGACTAGTTTCGAGACAAGAAGCTGATTTTTGGAAGATGATCTCTATGTCCCACACTGCTTATTTTGACTTGAAAGAGTAAAGTCAAGATTAAGAACACTCCTAGATGTTGGAGTAGAAAGATCTAATGACACGTTGAGACAAAGATTAGTCAAAAACATTCTGGAGTAGGTTACAGACTAAAGCGAGATAAGAAGCCAGATTTATAAACCAGGTTATCAAATTACACTTTATACGCTCTGTCCCTTTCCCTGTGTTTTCCCATGTGTTTGTAAACCTCTTTTTTAAATCATTTTATTGATATCAGAGAGAACAAAGGAGAGATAGAAACATTGATGAGAGAGAGATATTGATCAGCTGCCTCCTGCATAACCCCTTCTGGAGATCAAGCCCGTCACCTAGGCATGTGCCCTGACTGGGAATTAAACCAGCCACCTCCTGGTGTATGGGATGACTCTCAACCAACTGAGCCTCACTGGCTGGGCAGGAAACCTATTTTTAAATGTTAATTTCTGGTCTACATAAGAATATAAGCTCCATATGGGTAGGGGTGTTTGTCTGCTTTATTGATGGCTGAATTTCCTTATGCTTAGAACAATGCCAGGGGCACACTGGGCAATTAACAGATATTTTATTGTGTTCATTGTGTTACTGAGAAATTAGGGAAATTTTCTATAGTCATACTTTAGTACATGTTTTGGGGAAACAACATTCCTGAGATCAGAGGGTTAGGGAAGCATTACTGATGAGAAATCTTCAAGGAGAAAGTCATTTGGGTGAAAGGACTCATGGCTGTGAGGCACAGCCATTCCTCCCTCTATGGGTTTTGTTCTTCCATTGTCAATCAAAAAAGAACCTGGCTTTGATTTGTTAAGGTAGCTTTGTGTTTGGAGGCAGGGTGAGAGGCAGCAAGTGAGTGAGCCCTTAGAGCTATATTATATAAGTGTAATCAATGTACAGGTCAGAAAAACAACATGGGGAGGAGAGTGGGGAAGCAGCTTTAGTGCCTGTGGGATTCATGAGGCCTTAGATCTGTCTTAATATAGATACTAGGGGGAAGTAGAGAGGTACCATCGTAGGCCCTTCACATATGCCTTCTCATTTAATTCCATACTACCTCTGTGAAGATAAATGAGGTGTCACTTTACTAAAAAGAACACTGATGTGGAGAGAGATTAAATAGCTTGCTTTAGGTGATAGAACTAAAGAATGATTGAGCCTGGATTCAGACTTCGATCTGTTTAATTTCAGGGCCCACTTTTATTAATCCAGGACTCACTATCTTCAGTCTGCCTAAGTTTCAAATCTTACACTCAACACTTTGACCCTTCATTGCACTGGTAATATTTTTTTCAGCATAGGAATGTGCTGTTTCTGAATTATCATTTCATATTATGTGAGGAATGTGGATATGAACCTCTGCATCAAGAAAAATCACTGCTGGAGATAAAAGGTTAGAAAACAAAACCAAAAATAGACTGTCTAAAGAAGTAAAGAGGATGCATTCAGTGTTGACTTTAATTAGGAGTGACAACTTCATTAGCAAACTGTTTCTTTCTTATGCAGTTTCTGAAATATTTAGCCTTAGGGAAGAAAAATCCAGAAGGATTTTTTCAAGTGTCTTCAAAAGCCTTTGTTGCTAGCCTGCGAAAAATATGTGTTTATCAGGATTTGTTTTAGGTAAAGCAATATGTCTTGGGGCCATGTACTTCTTCATCCAACTATATTCTTGGATACTACCAGTTACTACAAGGAAATTCTACCATGTGAATCATTAAAACAGGGAGGACTTTGTGTAATCTTTCTGTGGGTCCCTTTTCATACATTATTTATTTCCATCAAATCTGTTTCCTCCTTATTTAGGGCTCCTATCCTCTATTTTATTTTTTCCCCCTGTCCTCTATTTTCATATGCTTTAAAAAATGAGAAATTATCTAGGGAAGTGAATTTTAAGGAAATTGAAGAATAAAGCAACTGGGTATCTAAATAACAATGGGATATCATTGTTGAGCAGAATAAAAAAGAAGTTCAAAGAAAGATGAATTGAAAAAACCTCCCATGACCAATATAAATTTAATTTGTCTATGCATGTGACTCTGTCTCTAGTTGCCAAATACCCATGGAAATAAATTGGAGGGTGGGGTTGTTGGACATATTTATTGAGAACCTACTATGTACCAGATGCTGTGCTGGAAAGTACTTTATACATGTTAACTCACTACTCCTTACAACAGCTCTGTGAAGTAATTACTTTTATCCTTAGTTTATAGTTGAGGAAACTGAGCTTGGGAGAGATTAATTAATCTGCTCCAAATCACACTAATTAGAATTTGTCAGAGGGAGGATATGAACCCTGGTGAATCAGGCTCTAAAGTTTTGCTTTTTACTTCCATAAGGAAAGACATTATCTTAATTAATTGCATCTTTAAATTTAATCATCAATAATTATTTGTTGAGCAGTACTTTCTGAAAATAGCACATTAGTCTCCCTATGTACAACATAAATATACAACTGGAAGTCACTTTCTAATATCTCATTCTCTCCCTTTCTTTTTTTTTTTGTTGTGCTAAGTTATTTTTTATTTTAAAAATTGTGAAATGTATACAGAAGTGTGTATAAGATGAATATGTATAGTTTAAAGAATCATAACACAATGAATAGCCATAGACCCAGATTAGGAAGAAGAATTTTTCCAGCACTTCAGGAGTCCTTCCTTGAGCCCCTCCTTCATCATTACTTTCTCTTTCCCCTATAGAGGTTACCATTCTCTTCTCTGTTAAACATTCCTTTGTGTTTATCCTTTGGCACTCATATATATTTCCTTAAACATATGTCATTCAACTTTGAACAAATTAATCACAAGAATCAAACTAGTTCTGTAGGAAAAGTCAATACTGCCATAGTTAGAGTAAGGTTCCCAGGAGAAGATAAACTAAACAGAGTTTCTGGGGCATAGCCTGAAATCAACTTCTCCAAAAGTTTACAGAGACCCCTGGGGAAATTAGTAGACAAGACGATAGATGAATGTGGAAAATATATAGTTCATCACAGTTGGACATCTGGCAGATCTGAAGTATATCAAGGGACAGGACAAATGGAAGAAGTTAGCTCTGTATTTTTCTACTTCAAACTCATTATGTTCTTCCTCCAGCTCTCAGCAACACATCTAAGAAAAACACTTCAAGGAGCAACTCAAGTGATCACACCTGACCCAGGTAGCAGTTTGCAAAGGAAAGCAGAAATTTCATCAGCACATGCTCTAGACCAAATAAGCTCATCCTGCCCTAGGATTAAAAGTAGGTGTAGTGCTATCAGAGCAGATATTTCAGTTTCCTTCTACCACAATGGAGACAGTTTTGAAATTGAGTCCTGCGAAGTTATAAAGGCTTGGTAAACATCTTGGTTTCTCCATTGATATCCCAGAATGGCCACATTTCAGGAATATAAATTAAGCTACAGAATGAAAATATTTGCCCTAAGACTAAAAGCAAAACCTAAAGAGACCCTCATGAAGAAAGCATAAAGCCAAATCTCTATGCATTCCAGTTAACTGTTGCTGGAATGAACCCCAGTGCTCTTTAGAGGAAGATATCAAAATTGAGTGTCTTTATAATGCATCACCTATAATGGACAGTATACAATAAAAAAAAAAATCTAGGCATGTGAATAACCAAAGAAAAATCAGTCAATAAAAAGAGACCCGCAGAAAACCCAAAAGTTGTACTTAGCAGAGAAGGCCTTTAAAATAACTATGGTGAAAATGTTAAACATAAATGAATATAAAAAAACCACATACTATAGTGGGAGAAGAACTGGGGAATTTCAGGAGAGATTGGGAAACTGCTTAGTAGAATAAAATAAAAATACTAGAACAGAAAAATACAGTATATAAAATAAAAAATACATCGGAAAGATTAATGGTAAAAGGGACACAACAGAAGAAAAGATCAGTGAACTTGAACAGAAAGCAGAAAGCATCCAAACAGAAGCACAAATAAAAGGAGTAAAAATAAGTCTCAGTGACATGTGAGGCATTCTCAAGCGACCTAAAATACATGAAACGAGTCCCAAAAAGCAAATCGAGTGAAAATGGAGCAGAAAACTATTTGAAGAAATATTCCAATATTTGACCAAAAACAAGAAACCACTAACCCAAGAAGTTTAGCAAATCTCATGCAAAATACTCGTCCACTTGAAGGAGACTCCTTAGTCTTTTGCAAAATCTTTTAGAGAAGTTGTGGACCATTGTCTTATTCAATATATCGATTATAAAGAGGTATGACAAATTAATTCTAAAAATTTACTGTCAGGAAAAAAAAGTGAATGGATGTTTCTATTTGTCAGATTATTTCCAACCCAAACACTTTGATGTTTTTTGCTTTGTCAGGAAACTCACAGCTGGATATAGTGGATACTTACAGAAAATAAGTTATTGCAATCCATATCCTTTCTCTAAAAGCTTTCCTTCTTTTTTTAAATTATATTTTTATTGATTTCAGAGAGGAAGGGAGAGGAAGAGAGAGGAAGAGAGAAATAGAAACATCAATGATGAGAGAGAATCATCAACTGGCTGCCACCTGCACAACCTCCACTGGGGATCGAGCCCGCAACCCAGGCACGTGCCCCTGACCAGAATCGAACCAGGGAGCCTTCAGTCAGAAGGCCAACACTCCATCCACTAAGCCAAACCAGCTAGGGCTTTCCTTCTGTTTTTATTAGTCCCTTCCATATTTCATGTGTGTGTGTGTTTTTAATGTTTTTATTGATTTTTTAGAGAGAAAGGAAAGAAGGAGAGATAGAAACATTGATGAGAGAGAAACATCGATAGGCTGCTTCATGCACACTCCCTTCTATGGATCAAGTCTGCAACCCGGGCATGTGCCCTGAAAGAGAACCGAATCCTCCTGGTTCATAGGTCAATGCTCAACCACTGAGCCACACCAACCGGGCTTCATGTGTGTTTTATATTAGAGTGACTCCATAGCAGGTAGCTTTTGGAGTTAACCGGACCTGGCTAAGAATTTAATCCTTACCCTTCTTCGCTGTATGACTTGACCCCTCTGTTCCTAAATGTCCTAATCTGTGAAATGAGGGTAATAAAAATACTCCTATTACAACAGTACTGTTGTAGGGTTAAATTATAAAATGCATGTACATCCAGGTACAGAGTAAGATCTCAGGTAATGCAAATTATGGTTATATAGTCATCTCAAATAATGCTTGGGAGTAGTTGTAATATAAAACATAAATTAATAATAGTAAAGTCCATTCCAGTCCAAAGCAAATACTTATCTAAAGATACAGTAATATGGGAAATTATGAAATTAATAAAAGGTTCTCAATCCTTGTCTCTGGAAGAAATACTGGACGAACAAACATGATGGCCTGAAATGCCCCACTAAATTTCTGGGCAATAGGAGCAGTGCATACAGTGGACACTTTGATTGTTAAACAATTGATAGAATGTTAACATAAATAAAACCTGGGACATCTTTGGTTAAAACCCTTCATTTTACTACTAAGGAAATATTGTGTATTTTTAATGCATTTGATCTTTAATCTTCATAATTTGGGTTATTACCTAGAGTTCCACAGTACTTTTCGTGGGCCCTACCCTTACTCTCCAACTCACTGGTTTTGAAAAATGGCAAAATCTGAAAGAAGTTGAGTATCTGTAGAATGGGAATAATGATAATTTTCCTGCCTTCCTCATAAGTTATTATGATAATTTAACTGTGAAATATTTTAGGAAAAAATATACACAAATGCAAAACTGTGGTTCTTGTTATTTTTCTCCATAGCATTTCTTTTCATCAGCAAACAAAATCCTGGTACTGATCTTCATAGACAATGAGAGATGTCCTATTCCACAAAATATAAACTATTTATTTAGTTTTATTTTTAAAGTTAACAAAAATAATAAACAGGGAAAAACTATCTCTCACCTATGCTTTTTTTTGTATAATATGAATTTGTAACTACTACTATGTAATGTCTGGGTGTGATGAACAGTGCATAAAATTAAGGCATGACATTTGACTTTTTACTAACATAGAGGCAATTTGCCTGTGCCCAGAAAAACTGGTAAATAATAATAGCTCTGTTATGATAAAAAGAAACCAAGCAGATAATAATGATCCCAGTGTGCTGAGTGAGAGCTTTCAGTTTCTCTCGACATATAAATGGATTGCATCTTGATCCATACTCTATCCTAATACCTTTCCAATAGCCCCTTATACTTCCATTGAACAACACCGTATGATACTAGAAGATATGAATTAGGTTACTTTCAGATACAAGCATTATTTGGGCAAGTATTTCCCAAAGCGAACATAAACCATTTTTTCTAAGTATAAATTGCTATAATTTATCTGATTTTAGAAATGCCTTTAATGATTTATATCATTCAGAGCAAAAGACAAAAATAACAGGAAATTATACTGAGAGCTTCTACCTATGTGCCTATGGACTCCAAAATGGATAGTTCTACATCAGATCGCACTTCTGAATGCCTGACCCCAGTTTCTGTTTCAAATTCAACATGTACAGTATTAAATTCGTCATCTTTTCCTCCTATCCAAACCTCTTTTCTCTATATTTGCTATCTTGAATTATTCCCAATGTTACTGATTAATCTCTTAATTGAAGTATTGTCCTTTTTTCAGCTTTATTGAGGTAATACTGACAAACAGGAATTATATATATATTTAAACTATACAACTTGATGTTTGATATATGTATACATTGTGAAATGATCACCAAAATCAAGCTAATTAACATATCCATCACCTCATAGTTACCATTTCCTTCTTCCTTTCTTCCTCCCTTTGTTTCTTCCTTCCTTCCTTCCTTCCTTTCTTCCTTCCTTCTTTCCTTCCTTCCTTCCTTCCAAGATCTACCCTCTTAGCAAATTTCAAGTATACAATACAGTATTGCTCACTATATGCACTTTGTCATATATTAGGTCTCCAGAAGACATTCTTCTTGCATAACTGAAACTTTGTACCCTTTCACCAACACTTCTCATTTTCCCCTCCACTCTACCCCTAATAACCACCATTCTACTTGATTCTTTTATGAGTCTAACTATTTTTGTTGTTGTTGCTGATTGAAAGAGAAAAAAAGGAAAGAGAGAGAAAAAAAAACATCAATTTGTTGTTCCACTTGTGCCCTTAATGGGGATTGAACCTACAACCTCAGCATATAGGGATAACACTGTAACCAACTAACCAACTGACCGAATCTAATGATTTTAAAGTCCACAAATAAGTGAGATCATGCAGTATTTGTCATTCTGTATCTGGCTTATTTCACTTAGCATAATGTCCTCCAGATTTACCCATATTGTCTCAAGTGACAGGATTTTCTTCTTTTTTTTAAGGTTGAATAACAATTCGTTGTATTTATAGACTATATTTTCTTTACCCATTCATCTATCAACAGGCATTTAGGTTTTTGCACATCTTGGTTATTGTGACTAATGCAACCACCTCTTAATTGGTCTTCCTTTCTCCTCATCCCAATTATCCATACTGTTCCAAAGCAGATCTTTCTAAAACATTAATTGGATCATATATAACTCCATTGTTTTGAAGCCCCCAATAATTCCACATTGCCTATAATAAGAAACATAGTCTCCTTGGTATAGTATTTGAGATACAGTATCTGGCCTTCTTCTTATCAACTTTCCCAGCTTCAACATCCTGCACATACTTTGTGTTTCAACCAGGGTAAACCATTAAAGTTCCTCAAACACTATACTGTTCCATGCTCTCCCAACTTTGCACATAGTTTTCCCATTGCCTAGAATGCTTTTCCCATCTCCCACTTCATTGTCTACCTACCAAACTTTTATTCATTCTTCCAGACCCAGCCCAAACCTTTATCCATTGTGAAGCCTTTCCCAGGAGTGACAGAAAAGAAAACTTCCTCTTCTGTGCCACCTTAATACCTCCAACATAACATCCTCCTATTATCGCTCTTAACACGTTGTATTGTAATATCACTACACATGACTGTTTCATTTTTCTAGACCTGGAGTTCCTTAGGACAAGAAATGTGTAGTATTTGTATTGGTTTCTCAGTGCTTAGCCAGTGAATTGCATAGAGTAAGCTTATATTAAGTATTTGTTGAACACATGAGTAAATGAGATTTTTTAGATGCCATGTAAATAAAAATAGCCCTTTCATATAAATTTCAGTCCTCTGCAGAGCCCCAGGATGTCAGTAACTCATGGTCACTGTTGTGGAACACTCCTGAGAGCAAGTGACACTACTAACACATCAATGCAAATGCAAAAGAAGTTCTCTTATACCAGGTCTAAAGGTCTAGTAAATGAATACTATAATTGTGGCTGACACAACTCATTGACTAAATTAACATGCTGAAATAACTGCTACTTACTCCACTTCAGATTTTATTTTACAAGGAAGTTATATATATACATATATAATATATATATATATATATATATATACACATACATACATAAAAATGTTGTAAGAATATATATATATTTATATATATAAAATGTATATATGTTATATATATATATATATACATAAAAAATGTTGTAAGAATATATATATTTTTTTCTTTTCTAAACTATTAAGAGGCTACTAGTAACCTGAGGTAAGGCTCCCTCCTCTTCCCAGAACATAGAATACACTGTTGACATTGCTTGTACACATTTCAGTTTTTCCCACTGCCTGTGATCTTTGAGGAAAAGAACTATGCTGTTTTCATTTTTATATCCCAAGCATTAATCACAGTGCCTGGTATTTAGCATACTCTAGTGAAATGTTTTTAGAAAAAAAAAAAAGGAAGAAAAAGAAATATGTGGATGGAATGGGGGACAGGAATGAGGAAAAAGAAAAAGAAAGGAAGCAGCCATGCCTCTTGGCTAAAGTAAGACATGCAGGTATGATAAACATACACTACAATATACAGGTGATGCATTAAAGAATCTACACCTGAAGCCTATATAATTTTATTAACCAATGTCACTGCAATAAATTAAATAAAAATACAAAAAAAAAGAAATGTAAACATTATTCCCATTTTGCAGATGGGGAAACAAAAGAAGTGTCCAAGACTTGTCATGATTTGACTCACCAGTAAAGCTAGACAAGAACTCAATTATCCTGTTTCAGAGTTCACGGAACACATACTCTGGTCTGGCATCTGGAAAGCAGCAGGCACCCACAAGTTGATATTTCCCTTCCTCTTCCCATTGAGATCTCTGCCCTCTGTAGAGCAGTTTTTCTAATTGTTCATTTGAGTGAAATAGAGTTCTGCTGAGTACATTCAAAGAGACTTCAAAAGAAATGTTTTATTTGCAATATCCTTTAAAAAATTATTATATGGTTTTCTTGTTCTTCCTTCATTCCAAAATTTTATCCTTGACTGGAAATGTAGAGGACAAGGAAGTTCTGAAATTACCAAGCTGAAAATCGTGAAAGGCCAGTGGAATATATTTCCATTAAAACTATTTATAATAAATGAAACCTAGATTCCATTTTTTCTCTGGCTATTACACTTTTGAACAGTTAAGAAATTTCATATACAAATGATTGGAGATTGACATTATGTTTCAACAATACTTAGAGACCATATTTTTTTAAAGATATATTCAGGTCCCATTTCACACCCTAAAAATTGCCCCTTATCTGAGTTCCCATTGCACCCTCTAACAATACATTTACTACATTGTAACCATCTTTTAATCTATTGATTTTTCCACAAATTTTTGAGCCCCCTGACAACAGGGAAGTATAGGCACTATAAAATATTTGTTTGAATCAAATATGGGTTGTGTGTAAATATTTACTTTTTTAAAATTTTGTGATAAAATTACCTTCTCATTATACTATGTCTTCTTCTCTCTGACCATAATTTCCTCCTGGACTATAGCTCTCTTAAATTATATACTGTGAATGAATGAGGAACATAAATTTAAGAGTGAGATGGCAGTTACTTATATCAGAGCAGGCTGATTTCAATCATATAAGTCTACATTGAAATCTATAACAACTAGCATGTAAGGTTTGGTCAAGTAAGAACACCCTGTTCTAGTTAATTTTGATAAAATAAAAAATTCCCAGTAGTCCCATTTACGCCATGTTCAAAATTAAGAAAGTAAAAGGTAAAATGATGATAATAGATAGCTATTATATTTACCAGCCCAGGATCCATTTGTTATTCATTTGGGAAACTGCTTCCCCATTGTGAGCTCATATAATTTTCTCAGATTGGCCCTACCTCTTCATTTCAAGGGACTTCATGACCTGGGCACAGGAATCAATCACCAGCCACTGTGATTCGTGCAGGGAGAGCTTGGACCTCATTTAAGGCAAACACAGTCAGTCATGGGAAGTGTGTTGGGATAATTGTGTAAAAGAAGTTCTCTTCCTATAGAGATTACTAAGAAGATGGCATATATGTTTTAAATGTTGACCATTATTGAGGGGAAGAAACTTGCTTTAAAACTGAACCAATAATGAGTAAGACAGAGAATAGTAACAGCATTGCTTGAACACTTCGATATAGCCATACATAATTTTTCAGTTATGTAAGCCAATAAATTCTCCATTTTTCTTGAGCTACTTAAGTTTCTATAACTGCAGTCTGAAGAGTTATGGCTAACAAAGTTATGGCTTTGTCAGAATTCATGAAATAAATTGAATAGTATTAAACCCCATGAGCCCAAATAACTGGTCAGTTGCTAAACAGTATTTCACTCTATTTTTCCTGAATATATTTTATTTATTGTAAATCTGCAAACTCACTATTGCAAATCCACCATTCATAAACCCTACTGTAAAATACTTGCCTATCCAACTAGAAATAAGCCTTCATTTCCCTGGACTCTTAAAGAACTTTACCTCTAGGAAAAGATAAAAATACTTTCAATTTTCCAAGTATAGTTGTCTTATTTGGACCAAATAATTATGACTCAGACTAATTGTAATTATCCACCTGAATTGCTCCTTGAATGATTAATAGATGGAACACTAACCTGTTTTTATTTCAATTAGTTTGTATTAAAAGCACCAAATCAAAATTTTAATCAGCACCAAATCAAAATTTTAATCTAATCATTGTATTAGTATTATAATTTTTCATTCTCATAATTAATGTTAGTTTTACCTGTAATTTAAATATAATTTCATTGTCTACATATGAGTTTATTTATGTATTCATGAATAGTTTGTGATTTCCTAAAATACCCATGGAAAATAAGTAATAAACAATTTCATCTGCATCATTTTATGTAACTGTTATACACTTCCTATTTTGTTAAATCAAGATGGATTGTTTTAATGTGTGGTTGGGGGGATGAAAAGAGATAAACCAAAGAACTTATATATTTATATGCATAGCCCATGGACATGGGCAATAGGATAGTGAAGACCGGAGGGGAGGGGAGGGTTGGTAGGGGCTGGGAGGAGGGAGGTAAAGGGGAGGGGGAATGGGAGATAACTGTAATACTATCTACAATAAAAAAAAATAGATTTAAAAAGAAAATTAAAAGGTGGATTGTTTTAGTATTTGGGTTATATCTACACTACAGCTAGATTACCTAAAAGTTAAATATTATAATGAAAATCGCTTAGAACGCATATCATCTATATAAATTGCTTCATTATATCAATCTAGGCTCACTTCCAGTAACTCCCAACCTCAAACCTTATACTCAAAAACACTAAACCACTTGTACTTCCTAGAACCTACCATGTGTTTTTATGCCTGCTTGTCTTAGGACATATTCTTCCTTATATTTGTAATGACTATCTTTTGTCCACCAGGAGAATGCTTATCTATCTTTCAAACCTTAATTTAACTACTATTCTCTCAATGATATCTCCCAGACACCCTTAATTTTGTGATAAAGGCAAAACTGAAAGAACATTTCTTACTCTCTGCTAGCACTGAACCTCTCCATGTCTCTATTATTATACTCATGTCTACTTAATAATTTATTTGACTGTCTCCTCAAGCAAAGTATGAGCTCTCTGAAGGAATAGACCAGATCCCATAGATCATTGTTACCCAGAGACTAGAATGTACTTGGCAATATAATAAACACTTTATTTATGTTTGATGAATGAATGTGTACATAAATAGAAAACGTAATTTATGTATGTCTGATTCATTCAACAAACATCTAATTTTAGTAAAATGTCCTCCATATTAATTAATGTCCTAATTCTCTTTTATATGAAAGTTTTACATATAAAAATATTTCTTATTAATGTTTTAAGTAAAGTTTGAATTTCAATGGCATAGTTTGAAATAAAATCCATTAGTTAAGATTCTAGTTGAGAATGGTATTTTTTTTTTTTTTTGCTGGAAAATTCAAACAGTGTTTAAGTAGTAGTATAGGTAGCATAACAGATAATGTAAAAAAATCAAGTATAGTTTCCAACAATAATTAACATACAAGACAAACTGGCATAAGAAATTCAGTTTGTGGAAAGATACAAATAACATCTTACACTGAAAAGATAAAATAATAAAGGATCAGAATCTTAAGATATTGATACTAGAAAAATGGCACACTTGCAGATTTCACTTAAAGGCCACAAAAATAGAACATTCTCAGAGTCAAAAGACATTAAAATAGAAAATGTAAAAATGTCTGTTTTACCAATTACATAGATGATAAATGTTCTGACCCATCCATGATCCACAGGCAGCACCCTTAAAAATGTAGAACCCAGGTTTCTAGTTTGCTATTTCATGGAAAAAAAAATTGAAGTGTTAGATTTACCACATTTTCTGTCTGTAAATGCATACATGTAGAAAGAATGGACTATTTTGTCAAGTCAAAATAGTTCTTTCATATACTATTTCATAAAGAAACAAATGTCTGGGAGTTAAGGGATATTTATACTTATCAATAGTAAATTATGCGAACAACATGTGGTTGACTTAGTATACCATGAAATAAAAGAGCAGCTTACCATCATCCAATGTCATAGCTTTCTGATTATTAGGATAATATATAACACATTTTTATGTTTTATATCTAGTTGGCCATAGCATGTTTCTAGAATTCAGCCTTTTTCCAATTAGTCATGTTATTGAACTAATTGGAATTAAAATAGAAACAATTTGAGATTTAAGAGAAAGAGAAAATAGAACAGATAGAAAGTTTAAGTTTAAAATTTTCCCACTTACACAAAGCTTTGTCTAATGGAACAAGCAATCAGAAACATTATTTCCTTCTTCCTTCATTAATTTAGGTAATATACATTTAGCTTAGCTATGAGGTGGACATTGTCCTGTTTGAAGTCTACTACATCCTAAAAATTTTATACATTATTTTATTTAATCTACATGACAATCCTATAATTGATTATTTTTGTGCCCCCATCAACATAATATTTTAACTTATAATGTCAATATATATATTTTTAAAGATGGTAAATGATCAGGTAGAATAAATGTCTCATTTAAATATTGGTTACTACATGGAAAAAACAAGAATTTGATGAAGGCGGAAGTCAGGAAGTGTATATACTGGTACATGCAAATCATTGTTTTTACTTTGTACATCTTGGATTGTTTCTTTATTTAAGATCAGCATGTGTTACTTTTCAAACTAAGAATAATAATAAAATAAAATCATGGGATCAGGCATTATTACTCTGGGCTCTTTATAGGCCATCCCAACACGGGCTAAAAAGAAACTTATAAATCTCCTGGAACAATCCTAAAACTTTTAATCCGATGAACAATCTAGAACACAAACAACTTTCTGTTAAAAAGTGTCTAAGTTTAAGTTAATTTTTATTTCCAAGGAAAGCTGGGAACATAATACAGTTGGTTTGTCATGAGTGAATACTACTGGGCTTTAGTTTCACCTACAAATAAAGAGGGTCACTAAAAATTTCCTCCCTCTGATGTTCTACAAGTCTTCTAAGATCCTACAAACAATATAACAGCAAATACACAGCCTACATGTATGCATTATGTGACTGGCAGTGTGCTAGGAGATGATCATGCACAGATGGATAAGACTTGACATTTACTCTGAGGAAACTCAGTCTTCCAGAGGAAAAAGGAGGTAATTAATTCTACCCACTGTAATAACAAAGTATACAAATAGGCACAGGGACATCTATGAAATTATAAGTAATTATCTTGGGGAAAGATAGCCTACAAGGATTAACAGGGGTTTATAAGGTGAACAATAATTCAGGCTGAATGACAAAATCTACAGACAAACAGAAGAGGATTTTCTGTGTATATCTGAGGAGAGGCAAGCAGCCCAGTGTGACTATAACACAGGGTACGTGGTGAGTATCAAAATATAAAGTTGCCAAGCCAGTTCATTAGGGTTTCTTGTGTTAAGGAACATGAATCACAGCCTATAGGAGAATAGTTCTCAAACGTCAGTATACATAGTAATATCCTAGGATTGCTTATTAGAACTCAGATTCCTAGAATCTAGCCCCACAGGAAACAGGAATATGCATTATAATACTCAGGGGTGCTGATATTGAGAAACAATGCTGTAAACTCAGTGAAATAATCAAAGATTTTTCATTAGAATGATGACATTATCAGACCTGTGTTTTAGATGACTAACTCTGGCATCAGTGTAGAAAATGGATTAGAATTGTAGACTGGGGGCGGGGAGTATTGGGTTAGAATATTCAGAAACCATTACCAAAAGTGTTGTAGTTGAAAGGTGATGAAAACGTGAATTAGGGCACAAACAACAGAGACAGACAACGAGAGCAATTTCGAAAAACATCATAAATTGAAAGAGCAAGACTGTTGATCAATTGAAAATAGTTTAGAGGCAGGGTGGAGAGAAAAAGAATAAGAAAAACAAAAACAGAGATCCTACTGTCCTAGGAAAAAAATTGGTTGTTCTAAGGCCATCCTAGTGAGGAATGTTAAAACCATTAATCAAAAAATGACAACTTCCACCCTAGCCGATTTGGCTCATTGGATAGAACATCGGTCTGTGGACTAAAGGGCCCCAGGTTCGATTCTGGTCAAGGGCACATGCCTGGGTTGCAGGCTCAATCCCAGTTGGGGGCCTGCAGGAGGCAGCCAATCAATGATTCTCTCTCTCATCATTGATGCTTCTATCTCTCTCTCCTCTTCCTTCCTCTCTGAAATCAATAAAATAAATAAATAAATATATAAATAAATAAAAATGACAACTTCCCTCCATGAATAAACTTTTGAAAGTCAGCCAATCAATCTGACCTAAGAAAACATGTTTCTTCTATAGCTGACTTCAACTCACTCTTACTCTTAAAAGTCTTCCAAAAGCTGAAATCTAGGCCTCCCCCAAAGTCTGTCAATTTCTCCCCAAACCTTATCCAAATTTCTGCTTCACTAGGGAGATTTCCTTGTTATTATCACTCTTCCTTAATCAGAAACAGCATGACTATCTAACAACAAATGAATGGTTGCATAAGTATTAGTTCATCTATACTATGAGATTTTATCTAGTTCTTACCTATCGAATAAATCTCTATCTAATAAATACACCTGTTTGTTTTAGTTTTTGTGTGGTAGTCTCTTCCTTCAATAGGAAAAAGGCAATGTAGAAAGGAAAGGAAACTAATATATCTTGAGTGATGGCTATAAGTTAGGCATTTTAATCTTCATTTATTTTTTTAAACTCTGTGAAATATTACCATTATGATTCTACCAGTGAGGAAATGGAGGATTAGGTGAAAAGTCACACAAAATCTAAAACTAATCTGATCCTGATCCAGGATATGACCCCATGATTTTTTAAAATTTTTATTGAATTTATTGGGGTAACATCCTATATAATAAAGAGGTAATATGCAAATTGACCATCACTCAAACACACAAGATGGCTGCCCCCATGTGGACACAAGATGGCCACCAGGGGAGGGCAGTTGTGGGCAATCTGGCCAGCAGGGGAGGGCAGTTAGGGGTAACCAGACCTGCAGGGGATGACAGTTGGGGGACCCAGGCCTGCAGGTGAGGGAAGTTGGGGGGGACCAGGCCTTCAGGGGAGGGTAGTTGGGGGCAACCAGGCCTGCAGGGGAGGGAAGTTAGGGGTAACCAGACCTGCAGGGGATGACAGTTGGAGGGACCCAGGCCTGCAGGGGAGGGAAGTTGGGGGGCACCAGGCCTGCAGGGGAGGGCAGTTGCAGGGGGGACCAGGCCTTCAGGGGAGGAAGTTAGGGGCAACCAGGCCTGCAGGGGAGCAGTTAGGCATCAATCAGGCTGGCAGGGAAGGGGTTAGGGGGCGATCAGGCTGGCAGGCAGAAGCGGTTAGGGGGCAATCAGGCAGGCAGGCAGGTGAGCAGTTGGGAGCCAGCAGTCCTGGATTGTGAGATGGATGTCCGACTGCCCATTTAGGACATCCTAAATGGGCAGTTGGACATCCCTCGAGGGGTCCCAGATTGGAGAGGGTTCAGGCTGAGCTGAGGGACACCCCCCCTCCCCATGCATGAATTTCATGCACCGGCCCTCTAGTTGGTTAATAAAATTATATAGGTTTCAGGTGTACAATTCTATAATACATCATCTGTATTTTGTATTGTGTGTTCACTACCCAAAGTGAAGTCTCCTTCCATCACTATTTATTTCCCCTTTACCCTCTTCTACTTCCCACTCCCACTTTCATTCCAGTAATTACCATACAGTTGTCTGTGTCTATGAGGATTTTTTTGGTGTGTGGTTTTGTTTTTGTTTTTTTTGTGTGTTTTTTTTGGGGGGGGGGAGTGAGGGGGAGTGGCCCAAGTGCTCATGAGTGGATAAGTAGATAAAAGAAATGTGGTACATTTACACAATGGAATACTACTCAGCTGTAAAAAAAAAAAAAAAAAAAAAGAAGAAGGAAATCTTACCTTTTGCAACAGCATGAATGGACCTAGAGGGTATTATGCTAAGTGAAATAAGCCAGCCAGAGAAAGACAAATACTTTACTTATATGTGGAATATAATGAAAAAAATAAACAAACAAACAGAATAGAAACAAAAAGACTAATGTATACAGAAAACAGAATGACAGCTGTTAGAGGGGAAGGGTGTTGGGGGGGATGAGTGAAAAAGGTGAAAGGATTAAGAAGAAAACAAAAGACCCCAAAACTTCTAACTCCAAGACTAATGATTCTTCCAGATTTGAGTTTGATGAACATTAGCTGAGATAGTAAATCTAGGAATAAAAGCAGATTTCAGGAGATAGATAATAACCTCTTTCTTGTACAAGTTAAAGACAGACACCAGGGTTGCCTAAGACCATCGGAAAACACATATATTTACATTACGATTCATAATAGTAGCAAAATTACAGTTATGAAGTAGCAACGAAAATAATTTTATGGTTGGGGGTCACCACAACATGAGGAACTGTATTAAAGGGCCGCGGCATTAGAAAGGTTGAGAACCACTGGTCTAGAGGAAGGCACGTGGTGATGAATATGAAAGGAACAAGGGGAGAGAAGTTTACAGAAAAACATTATTTATCTGAATATATAAATGTTTTTTTAAAACATATATTGTTTTTACTAACTAAATCAATTTGCTCTTATTAACTTCTCCACTTCATTTTAGGTACTTTTATTCAATTGACTGTTTTACAATAGGCTTATCAAAATTTTACTCACAATTTACTTTTTCCAATTTCATTGCAGTGCATTAAGAAAAAAAAGAACTGACAAAAGAGGGTCAGTGCAGAGAGTTAAGCTTTTAGACAAAAGCAAAATTTTTCATAAATAGCCTAAAGCTATTAATAAGTAGGAACCAGAAATGGAAAAGTGATTTGCAAATAAATTGATTTAAAACTAATTAGTTTTCCTGAATAGCCTATAAACTGTCAATGAATGCAAAGAACTTTGCTTAAATTAGAATTCTTTGTGGAATTCAGTTTAAGAGAAAGCAAGCCACGGTACCATCAGAGGAGAACAAGTATCATTTGATTTATGTATAGTTCATGAAAGTTGTGAATACATTCACTTCATCTATGACTTGCCTTGGTTTTATAACATTTTGTAAGTTATTTGTAACCCTATATAATAAAAGCCCAGTGACCGACTGGCAGAACGACCAGTTGACCAGTCTCTATGATGTGCACTGACCACCAGGGGGCAGGCACTCAATGCAGGAGTTGCCCCCTAGTGGTCAGTGTGCTTCCACAGAGGGAACAGCCACTCAGAGGTGGGTCCACAGCCACTGGGCTGACAGGGATGAGCAGGGCTCCCACAGCAGGCCGATCCCCGCAGGCCACACCCTCCACCAGTACACAAATCCCATGCATCAGGCCTCTAGTATAAGTTTAAACAGTATAGAGAGACAAATCCTAATAGGTTACATATTGTAAAAAACTGATTCAATAATTT
This sequence comes from Eptesicus fuscus, assembly GCF_027574615.1. Taxonomy (NCBI): domain Eukaryota; kingdom Metazoa; phylum Chordata; class Mammalia; order Chiroptera; family Vespertilionidae; genus Eptesicus; species Eptesicus fuscus. The sequence goes on from NC_072475.1 coordinate 39,374,539, forward strand.
CAGAGAGAAATTATTTGGTGCAATGTGACTGAATTGACAGTGATTGTGTTTATCTGATACTTTTAGTTTAAAATAATGTATGACAACTAGACAGGTGTAAAAGGGCTACATCCTTGTGACAGAGAAAAGAACTGACTTATCTGTGCCTCTAAGTGATCATTTTAGCTATAAAAACAAAGCCAATAATTAAGATGTAGCAAAATAGTTCAATATAGAACCACTGAACTATTCATCAGTGGGTATAAGTGATGCTCATGTGTGAGATCACTTACCTGGCTACCAAGTAGTTCAGTCACTCAATATTTACTGTGTCCTCAAGATATAATGAGCACTGTTAGAGAATGGAGAGACTCTGATCTGGTTATCAGCCAGAGCCAGTCCCTGGAGATTCACCATTAATACTATTGGTTCACTCCAATGAATGGCATCTGTCTCTTTTTCAACAATACCTGGATGTAGGGAAGCAAGTCTGTGTATGTGCGAGCACCCGGGTGTTTACTGGAATCTTTATGCTTAGTCTTCAGATGTCCTTGCTTAAAGGACACTCCAGACGCATGTGTCTTCTCAAGGATGCTTACCCTACTGATAGTATCTAATAGTTAATTTTAGTTCAAGCTGTTATTACAATAAAAGCCTAAGGAGGCAGGCGAACAGGGCTATTTGGTTTCTTAAGCCAGGCAGTCCCTTAGCTCTCTCTTTCACAGAAATGTGTGTTAGACTAATCATTCATCCATCGTTCAGGGTCTGCTGGTCAGCCCCGGCACCTGAAGAAGTTGTTTAACCAGGGACTTTATAAGCATAACAAATGGAATTAATTATGAAAAATAAAATATGACAGTCTAAGCATAATTATTAATGAAATTAAAATATCAGTTTGTGATTATTTAATATGAATTTTAAAGTTATTCAATTCTTAACACACTTCTCTTTTATTCATTTTCAGGGTACTGATAAAGCCCCAAATAACAGGCAATTGTGGTCATTTCTTCATTCATTCAGGTTCTGGTCCTAATTCTGCAACTAGTTCTCCTCCTCCCATTCTTAACTTTAAGAATGTCATATTCAAAATTCAGGGATATTGAACCAATACTTTCATAATAGCTGACATGTGCCAGGCACTGTGCCCCCATGAAATCATATTACATTGTGATTTCCTGGGTTTCTTCATCTGCCGTATTGTTCATGTCAGTTTCATCTATTTTTTGTGTCATTATTAAAATAACAGCTATATACAACCCTGTTTCTCTGCAAATACCCTGGGTTTAGGTGATAGATATAAATGTGGGGTTGTTGTACATTTGTTTGCACGTATGCCTTATCCGTAAGAGCAGAGTAGCAGCTGTTAATTTTTGTCATTCCTTTTATTAATATTTCCCTGTCCTACTCCACCTAGTCATAGTACTCCTTATTTTAGTCCCATCTCTTTTTAACTTTTCCCTTCACCACTCACTTCATCTTTCCACATCCACTGCCATAGAAAGGTTTCTGCTAGATCGTTCTGACTGCTCTAGGGAGGTCACTGTGGCCCTGTCTCTTACAACATCCTAAGAGCAGGGGGAAAAATCAAAGAGCTTAGAGCTGCAGCTTAACCAAGTTCTTATTCAAGGATGAATGTTACTTTTTCATGACTATTACCTGTGGGTTATACTTAATAGCTTTAAAATACCAAATCAACTCAGTTTTATCTTAGAATGGCAATCAACTCAAACTTTCACCTTAAAACTAAAAGTTTCATAATGGCCTAAAGCCCATGCACTAAACTGAAAACTAAAAAGAGCCAAGGAAGATGAAACGGGAAAATTTCACAGATAAAACTGATTACTATAAAGCATGCCAAATGCCTATTCAATATGTGTTACAAATTAGAAAGGAACCTATTCCAACAAACTCATTCTGAGTAGTTTCAAAATAATGAAGAAAAACAAGGAAAGGAACATTTGACTTGAAATACATAAATGTTTTACCCAGGGTAGCCTTCCTTTTTCTCCTTTAAAAAAAAAAAAAGTGGTTTAAACTTAGAGTAGCAGGTGTTGAAATAACCTTGGAGACATGAAGTAATCATTGCTTCCAAAAAGAGAACCTCATTTACTCTTTTGTTCAAAATACATTTATTGAACACTTTGTCAGTTCCTGTGCTGTGCTATAGAGATACAATGATGAAGCTGATACTGACTCTGCCTCTAGGATGAGCTCATCCTTTGGAATCGTGTGTGGTAATGGAAGCACAGAATTCTGGGAGCATCACTGGAGACTGGAGACAGCACTCAACCCAGTCTTGGGAATTTACATACTGTTTCTCATAGGAGGTAACAGCTAAGCTAAACCCTAAAAAATGAGAAGGAAATAAATTAATCCTATTCTTAGATCTTTGAGATGACCTTATAAAAAAGAAATGTTTTGTTATTCAGAATTAGTCTGAGCCTCTTTCTCTAAAGTTCCTAAGTATTTTGTGTGTTCCTTCTGCTTTGCTGTGGTTTCCTGAGTTATTAAGCTCATATTCAGGAAAACCAAAGCTATGTATACTGAGAATAGTAGCTAGCCATAGAACCATTAGTAATACTAAATGTTTTAGGAGCAAGTTCAAATATTTAAATGCAGGTAAAAATTTTGCAGACATTACCTCCACAACACCCCTATAAAAGATCTCTTTGAACTTACCTAAAGAAAGCTCTACTGATAGAAGTCAGTAGCAAGGCAAAAGTATAAATAGAAGGTGATACCTAAAGAAGATGGTGTTTAAATAAATGGATCATTCTCTTAAATAGGTAAATGTCCAAGATCATCCTAGATTATTTCAACAAATAGTTCATCTTCCTACTTTTTGTCCCAAAATAAATTCATTTTGCTGACCTTAAAACTCAATGACCCTTCAAGCACCTCCACCTTCTCAATTCCAACCTCCCTACCTACTGCTTTGAACTAATTGTTTCAAAGCAGTTTCTGCAAATTAGTGATCCTTACATCAAAATTTCTCTTTGCCCTGGCTCAGTGGATAGAGCGTCAGCCTGCAGACTGAAGGGTCCTGGGTTTTGATTCCGGGCAAGGGCACATACCCAGGTTGTGGGTTTGATCCTGGTAGGGAGCATGCAGGAGGCAACCAATCAATGATTCTCTCTCATCATTGATGTTTCTATCTCTCTCCCTCTCCCTTCCTCTCTGAAATCAATAAAATATATATATTTTTTTTAAATTTTCTCCCTCTGACCACTTCTCCTTCCACAAATCCCCATTGATTGATTCTGCTAAACCTACTTTTTTATACAAATTGAACTCTGAAACCTTTAGATCTTTAGCCCCTCTAAATTCTTCCAGGTCACCTGTGAGGAGGTACAAAATGTGGGTACCACCTTCCCATGCAGATGCTGTATGTACAAAGCAAAACCAGTCATCTTTCAACAGAAACCTCCTGTTCCTTTAATTTTGCCTATCCTTATAAATAATTAAAAGCTTGCTATATGCCATGAATAGTCTGAGCAATGCACTTAGAGTAATGTATTAGTCAAGGGAAGCTATCTAATATAACAAAAAAGTACAAATTTCAGTGACTTTAATAAATAAAGATTTATTTTTCACTTTACAATCCAATGAAGGTCAATGTGATGGGAGGGGGGTGGGCTTTCTTCTACACCATTATTTACAGACCTGGGTTTCTTCCCTCCAGTGTCTCTGATCACTAGTGGCTCCAACCACCAGGAGAAGTACAGGGATGGAGAGGCCTGGGGGTGGAATACCTCACTTCTACCTATATCCACTGTCCAGAAGTCTGTCACATAGGTTCACCGCACTGAAAGAGAGGCAGGGAAGTGTAGTCCAGAGTGCTCAGGAAGAAGACGAGTGTAGTGCACATCTAGCCAGTCTCTACCACAGCTAATGAACAAAACAAAGCTCCTATATGTAGCTTAAACTCTAGTGTGGGGAGAGAAGACTAAAGAAAATGTGCATTGCATCAGAGAGTGATGAGTACTGCAAAGAGAAATAAGTCAGGGTAAGAAGACACTAGAGAGCCAGTATTCTGGCTCTCTAAATATTTAAATGCATAAATATTTCAGTGTTCAATTAGTATAGAAATTAGGATATCAATTGCATTTCATTGATTCTAAAAACATTGTTTTCTTCCCATTTGAACATCTCTGAAATCAGGATACAGCTTACAAAACTGCCAGATCATTGATTAATTGGCAGCTATTTTCTTTCTTAGTGGTACCCAAAACAATGCTGCATCTTACTAAAACTGGCATATGAAATAAGATTTTCTTCATATAGAGTCATAAGGAAAGGCCTTTCTGCAATGACATGTCATCAGAGACCTGAATGAAGAGAGGGATCTCCATCTTCATAGCTAGGGACAGAGAGCCCTCAGCAGAGGAAACAGCAGGACATGTTCAAGAAACAGTGAAATGGCCCTAACCAGTTTGGCTCAGTGGATAGAGCATCGGCCTGCGGACTGAAAGGTCCCAGGTTCAATTCCGGTCAAGGGCATGTACCTTGGTTGCGGGAACATCTCCAGTAGGGGGTGTGCGGGAGGCAGGTGATTGATGTTTCTCTCTCATCAAAGTTTCTAACTCTCTATCCCTCTCCCTTCCTCTCTGTAAAAAAATCAATAAAGTATATTTTTTAAAAAAAAGAAACAGTGAAATGGTCACTGTAGCTGAGGGGAGTAGGTGAGGTAGAGAATGGTAGAAGGTGAAGCTGAAGAAGTAGCTGAGTGACTGGTGAGCCTCAGTTTTATGAACTGTGAAATAAAGAAAATACCATCTACCTGATAGGAATATGTGAAGATTAGATAACAATGCAGTGAAGGGACCAGAGGAACAGGAATGGCACCATGGCACCGACATCCCTTCTCTTCCCTTCCCTTTATTATCCCCAGAACATGAGGATCAATCCAGCAATCTTCTGATCCCTTACACTATCTCTAACACAGTTCTGACAATAATACATTTTGGTTTTTCTAATATAAGTTAGGATTCAAATTTTAAGCTTTAAATGTAAATCCTCATCTATTCAAACACATTGTTTCCTATTAACTAACAAAAGCTCTACTTAAAATCTTCTGAGCCTTTTTCTCACAATAAATTTTCTTTTTTTATTATTATTATTATTTTTTTAATTTCTTTATTGATTAAGGTGTCACATATTTGTCCTCATCCCCCCATTCCCATCCCACACCCCTCCCCACAGATGCCCCAACCCCCTGTTGAACTTAACCATTGGATAGGCTCATATGCATGCACACAAGTCCTTTGGTTGATCTCTCCCCCCTCCCCCCACCCTCCCCTATCCTCCCTCTGAGGCCCGATAGTCCGATCGATGCCTCCTTGTTTCTGGTTCTGTTCTTGTTCATCAGTCTATGTTGTTCATCATTTCCCCTAGATGAGCGAGATCATGTGTCCCTAGAGATATACTTATAAGAACTGAATGTGAGACGAGCAATAATAGTTATGCTGACAGGCAAATGAATCAGTCTGTAGTGAGTTTCTTTCTGGACCAACAGTTCTTTAGAGACCCAATTTCAATGTCCACCAGTTCCTTATGTGTACATGTCAGCACTGACCCCTCAGCTCTGGATGGTGGACAAATGGTGGTAACGGAGGTCCGACTCCCTCTGGTTTGGTCTCGGCCGGACCCAGGGGCACGGCTTCACCCGGACTCAGGGGCACGTGGCCTCACCCAGATCCAGGGGCGCGTGGCCTCTCCCAGACCCAGGGGCGCGTGGCCTCACCCGGAGCTAGGTGCGCGAGACCTCACCCGGATCCAGGGACACATGGCCTCACCCGGACCCGGGGGCGCGTGGCCTCTCCCAGACCCAGGGGCGTGTGGCCTCACCCGGAGCTAGGTGCGCGAGGCCTCACCCGGACCCGGGACCCAGCCTCACCCGGATCCAGGGACACATGGCCTCACCTGGACCCGGGGGCGCGTGGCCTCTCCCAGACCCAGGGGCGCGTGGCCTCACCCGGACCTAGGTACTCGAGGCCTCACCCGGATCCAGGGACACATGGCCTCACCCGGACCCAGGGGCGCGTGGCCTCTCCCAGACCCAGGGGCGCGTGGCCTCACCCGGAACTAGGTGCTCGAGGCCTCACCCGGATCCAGGGACACATGGCCTCACCCGGACCCGGGGGTGCGTGGCCTCTCCCAGACCCAGGGGCGCGTGGCCTCACCCAGACCTAGGTGCGCGTGGCCTCTCCCAGACCCAGGGGCGCGTGGTCACAATAAATTTTCAAAGGAAGTCTCTCTAAGTACCATGGTAGAAATAGGTCAATTCTTTTTTTTTTTTTTTAAGATAAAGTATTCACTTTTTTTTTCCTCTACTATATGTAAACTTAATGGTGGCGGGGGGAGGAGATGGGTAACAAATGGGAGATTACTAAATCTTGAAAGGGTTCTATTTCTATATAAAATTGTATTCTCATCTGCTTCAACCTCATTGTGGTGCCCCAATTTAGTCTTCTTAGTTGTTGATTTTAATTCACTAGAAAAAGTTTTGATGCTAAAATGAAACATCCTAACTAACTATATACTATTGATCAAATAAACCTGAAAACTTAGGCCAATGACCTAGTTAAGTGAATTTGTTACATTTTTCTCTGATTTCATGCCAAACACTAGATCACACTTCAGTCTTACCTTGATTATACCAATTCCAGGGCTACAGATTTTTTTACACATTCATAAGGTGTAACATGAGCGTTAACAATTAAGAACTTCACAGCTTATTACTTTTTTAAAAATCACCAGTTTCTAGTTAAGAAAACCTACAAAAGGACCCTCTATAAATATTTTTTCACTCATTTATTCCTTTATTCACTTTAAAAACATATGCTGAGTGCCTAATGTGTGCAAAGAATACAAATATGAAACAAGGCTACTACTTCCAAGAAAATGATAATCTAGCATACATTCACCAAAAATGCATTGTGCCATTGTACTAAGGATTAAGTAATATAGTAAACTGAATAAAACATGATAGCTGATCTTAAATTGTTCACTGCTAATGGAAAAAATACTTAAGTGAATGGTTAGAATTTTATTTTATTTATACATAATGAATGTACAAATGAAGTATGGAGAAACAGGGTATAATGTATGGTGAGTTGGACTTTTGGATTATTAGAGAAACTTTTGTTTTGTAATTCTAGCCATAAGGAAAATTCGTAAGTAAAATTAAAAGGTGAAAAAAATTCAGTCCTTCATTTTTGTACTTTTCGGGAAGAGATGGTTAAGCTGTACACACATCTGTCCCAATGAATCAAGAAGCAGGAAATGAGAATTCTGCAATGATCAGAGTGAGTCAGGAAGCCAGGGGACCCCCACCGTGGTTTGGCCAAGTGGTATGTCCTCAACAAGATGTCTAAAACTTTAATTTCTGAGCTTGTAAAGCAAGGAGTTAGACTAAGTGATATCTAAGGTGCTTTCCATTTCCAATGTTTTCTGACTCAGCTTCTAATAGGATGTCTTTGTGCTGAGGAGGGATTAGCTACAGAAAGGCTTATGTGTCCTATTACATTAGTCATTACATCAACACAATGGTATTTTAAGTTGTGCACAAAAGATAAAATTATGTACATCTCTAGGAACAAATGACCTATTTTATAAACTTATTCATCTGATAAAAGAGTCCTATAATTTGCCTTGCTAACCGGCTTTGCTTAGACGTTTCATGAAGAGTTAGATCTGCTGAGTAATGTAGGAATCCCTGCACATAAAAAATAGTATAAAATAAATTGTGTATTAGAAAATTTTTTCAACTTATTCTATTATCATAGTCCAAAATATCAAATTCAAGTTTGACAACATTATTGCTTTCTGGCATGACTGACCACAAATCATGAGTAATTTTATGAATTAATTTGGACATCAAATCAAAAGAATTTTAGACTATCAGTGTTTAAAATTTACATTGCAAGTGATTTTATATTCCATTTATATTCTGATAGTGGCTCAGATTTCTTTCAGACATAGACATTATACTCTGATAGAAGAGCCATCTGATAATTATCCTATATAATAAAACCCTAAAATGGAAATTGATCGAATGATGGAACAACCGGCTGCTATGATATGCACTGACCACCAGGGGGCAACCACAGGGGGAGCACCGCTCAGCCAGAAGCTGGGCTCACGGCTGGCGAGCACAGAGGTGATGGCAGAGACTCTCCCGCCACTCCCGCTGCAGGCAGGTGGTAAGGAGCAAGGGGTCCCAGACTGCGAGAGCCCCATACTGCGAGAGGGATGTCTGACTGCTGGCTTAGGCGTAATCTCCCAGGGATTGGTCCTAAAATAGCAGGCAGACATCCCCCAGGGGTCCCAGACTGCGAGAGGGCGCAGGCCGGGTTGAGGGACACCACCACCCCTCCCGCAAGAATTTCGTGCACCAGCCCTCTAGTGTTCTAATAAAAAGATACCAAATCCTTACTTAGTTGCTTTCCCAAGCTCTATTCTTATTTCCCATTTATTTAAATTATTTCTTTGGAAAACCAGATTTTGACCTTTTCCCAACAAACTAAATTGTCAAATATTTCCTGTGAAATACATTTATAGAAATGTTCATAAACAAAATTAATGTAGCAGTAAAAAACAAGTTGCTAATAAATTCTATGTTTAATGGTGGGACACAAAAAATGTAAAAGTAAAAAAAAAACAAAAATTACTGGCATTTATCTAGTCTTCCTAAATTGGCTTACATTTTACATAAAGAAATGCAATGCCGCCGAAACCGGTTTGGCTCAGTGGATAGAGCATTGGCCTGCGGACTGAGAGGTCCCAGGTTCGATTCCAGTCAAGGGCATGTACCTTGGTTGTGGGCACATCCCCAGTAAGGGGTGCGCAGAAGGCAGCTGATCGATGTTTCTCTCTCATCGATGTTTCTAACTCTCTATCCCTCTCCCTTCCTCTCTGTAAAAAAAGAAAAAAAGAAATGCAATGTTATAACTTAGCAGCTAACAATGCTCCAAATCTAATGACTATAGAGACCACCACAACCAGCACTGACAGTTTAACCAGAGAAAATGTAAAATCTGAAGTGGCTAAGACTTTAAATTAACCAATATTTCTTCCCCCGCCCACATGATTCATATCCCTTGACTCCCCACCTTCCATCTCCCCCTCAATTCAGCTGCAATAGCACTCATTGCTTTGAGAAGAAGAAAAAGGCCTTATTTCTGGCTTTTGAATTTCAAAACCTTCTAATCAAAGGACAAACAAAAGGGTAATTATGTTGAAACAATCCATAAGAATCCCAGTAAAGCTAAAAGACTAAAAAATTAGGTAGAGATTAGTAAGGGTTCCTAGAACTAGAGAAATCAGAATGAGGAGAACCCTGCCTAAACTCCTAGATCCAGGTGTGTTTAGGTGAGTCTTTGCCTCAGTTTCTGGGTACAGCCTGGAGACATAGCAACACTACAAGGTTTCCCACATCTCCTGTGGTGCATGTGCAGAAGAGAGGGCCATGAGACAGGTAGGCAGTCTTCAGATTGTGTTCTAGAGACCACTATGACACTACATGGCTCAGGAGCACAGAATGTTTCCTGTGTTCCCAAGAGCGGTGCAGAAAGGCCCAGAGGACCAGCTGCTTGGGAAAGGAATAAGGAAGGACCCAGAAGTTACCACCTAGACCAAGGGGAATAAGATCATTCCATCAAATGCTGATGTGGCACCTGACCCTATAAATGGCCTCCCAATGACTTGGCCCTATAAAAGTTTCCTGAAATTTATATCCATCCCCAGATAAAGGCAGTTAATGAGAAGGAATGTCACATTGACTGAAATTATGGTTCTACCTTTCCATTAAATTGAGCTCAAATTCAAAAATTTAATTCTTATAGAAAAATAACACACTTGTATGACTTTGTTTTTTTCTGGACTGAATGGGATGAACCCTGTCTGAATCTAACTTAGTTCATGCATTGGCCTCGGGCAAGAGGCTAAGTGGGTGCAGTACAAAATTGGAGAATTGTGGAGGAGAGTAGACAGGGAAACCCTGCTGTAATTCTGCAGCTCTCACTCTGACTCTGTCTCAGAGCTCCTAGCCATGTATTTTTGTGTGCTTCTGGCTGGCCTACAGCCAAATTTTGACTTAAGCATTTTATAGACATTATCTCTTTCCTCACTGCAACCTTTTCTTCATTGATAGGGTAGAGATGAGGAAACAGAGATCTAGAAAGTTATATAATCATTCAAGTTCACCCAATTACTAAGTGAAGATTTGAATCTCCCTGGCTCTGAAGCCCTGCTAATTTTAACTCCCAGGCGGCCTGCAACACCAAGGTGCAGAATCAATTTTCAAGAAAATATAACTGAGGAAAAAAGCAAAACTAAAACTAGATTTGAGAATAATCTGTTTTTTCCCTACAGAAGTGTGTAAAGGGAACTTCTGACTTTGTGGGTAAGATAATACCAGGGAAAGGTTTGGCGGGCGGCGGGAGGGCGGGGGGGAGTGTTATTCTTTTCATTTACTCCTCTATTCAACAAATATTTTCAAGCACCTATGATATGCAAGGTACTATACTCCAAACAGAGTTACAACTATAAGTCCCCACTATGGAAGCCACTCTAGTGCCAAACCCCTACTCAGGGTACATACCAAGAACTGTGCACATCCCTTCTTCCTTCATTGCTCTGCTTCCAGAGAGCAGAACCACTTATAGGACCTGGAGGAGGCAGGCTATAACACTTGCTACTCTGAGGAAAGAGGATCCTCGATGACTTGTCTCCTAACTAGTCTCCCTGTCTCCAGTCTCTCCCCTTCTCCCATCTATTCTTCCCTCTTTCTGCCAGGATTGTGCTTCTAACACACATATTTGAACAGTTACTCACTTGCTTGGCAGATCCCATACGATGAAGTTCATGGTCTTTAGCAAGAATTCAAGACCCTTAAGTGCCTTCCCTGACCTCCCTCCTCCATCCTGCCCTGTAATTCAGTTATATGGTACTGTTCTAACTCTTTGGCAAGCTGTTCCCATTGTCTGACGTGCCTTTCCCAACCTTCTATGTATTTTGTGCATTCCTGTAATGTCTCCAAATGATAACTCCCCAATGAAATCTTCCAGGAGCCTTTCCTTTGCTTGTGAAATCAATAATTCCTTCTTCTGATTCTGCAAAGCAATTCCTTCACACTTCTACAAAAACATTTATCACATGGGTTATGTCAAATAGGCAATACTGATGAGAGGGTGAATTCAGAGGGGAAAAATCCATGGCATTGCAGGAGGAGCAAGTATCACAGAAGAAATGGAATGTGTAAAGTCAGTAAATTCAGAGGAGCACATACAGATCAAGAAGAACTTGTGGGGGGATTGATTAAAATTAAAAATAAAAAAGGGCCCTGATCCTGTGGCTCAGTTGTTGGAGCATTGTCCCATACACCAAAAAGTTGTGGGTTTGATTCCTGTTCAGAGCACATACCTAGGTTGCAGCTTCTATTCCTGGTCAGGTGCGTACAGGAGGCAACTGATCAATGTCATTCATATATATATATATCAATGTTTCTCTCTCTCGCCTCTCCCCCTCAAATTGATAAACAAACCCTTCAGTGAGGAAATAAGAGAGAGAAGCTGAAGAATATTTGCAAACATATGACCAGAAAAGTATTGTGCCCCCAAGAACACTATTGGACCTCATAGAGCCACTGGGGCTGAAATTCCCAAGGTCCACATTCAGTTTTCTTCATAGCAGACATCTGTACCATGCCACTAGCATTATAATGGGGAAAACCACATGCAAATAAATTCATAATTGGAGGTGGAGTTGTAAGTATTTTTCCAATCCATAATGTATTATCTGTTCTACTCATCAGCCCCACTGCCTGGAAAAAAATTTTAAAGTAGATTTTGGCTTAAGCATTTTATATGTGTGTTTGTTTGTTTTCCTCACCACAACTGGAAAATAGCAGAAGTACATTTCCCAGTGATTTTAAATTAGGTTAGGGATTAGAAAGGTTTTGTCAACCCCACTATTTAGATTTCTCAAGGAGTCAATAAATTGGCATATGGGCAGGATGTGAGCTGGTCTCTGCAGGGACACTAGTAATATAACTTGACCTGCACTGAGGGAAATGCAGGGAGTCTAGAATAGTGTTTGGCATGAAAAATGCAAAAAGAGACTAATCCAATCCTCATGACTGGGTGTCAGAAAGGGATGCAACATTTAAATCAATAAATATTTTATCTGTTACAGTGTCAGATTCAGAAATAGAGAGAAACTTTCATGGCCCTGAAAGAACCTGGAGATAAATTCTAATAAATAGAGTTGGAGTCATCTCTGGAAGTGAGAAAAAAGGGTAAAGTTGCCCAAGGGATGGGACCAGAAAGACCTTAAGCAAGGTTTAGTCAAGACAATGAGTGAATCATAAATAACCAGAGAGAGAATAAAGCTTGCAGAGATCTAGCAGGTCATCACAGCAAACTCTTTCCAGGCCATTTAGATACTGGAAGTGACAGAGTAGCAGCTAACCTAGCAGAAGTGGTAGCTATGCCATGTCACAAGGAGACTTTCAAGGACAAAAACAAGAAAAAGTTTCCCCCTTCTCCTCCTAGTCCTCAAGGTGGAGAATTCTGTAAAGAGCAGTAAACCAACAATGACAACTGGAAAATATCTATCCCTGTCTCTGTCAAGGTTGTCTCCATGGGTACCACCATGACCCCAGGGTGATGAGTCAAAGATGATGACCAGAACCTCTAGCAGCTGCTCTATACCTTGCGTCTGGATCACTATACTGTCCTAATAAAGGACATCAGAGATGAGTAGGTGGCTAAAAATGATGAGACAGCTTGGAAAATGGCCTGTCTCTTTGACAAGGACCTGTCCTAACAGAAATGCAGAATAAATCTCAGAATTGTCAGCAATAAAAAGACTAAAAAACAAGGGAAACTGGAAGAATGCCAAAAGTTTTAAGAGTGGGGCAATGCTGTGCTTTTTTTGACCCTCTCAGAGGGAACAACCAAAAAAAAAGGTTGGTTTCAAGAGAAGTGTTTCAAAGTAAAAAGTTTTGAAACTCTAGGTGCAATGTTAGTTAAAAGACAAAACCTTAAACTCTAACTTTTTTTTTCAATGTGTGTGGTTTAAACCTCTCCCCTTGCAGATAACAAACTCCAGACTTTGATATTCTGAGAATGTTAAAAAAAAAAAAGTGGGTTCAAGTTAATCTTCAAGATTTCATTCCTTTGAAATAGAAACATAACATCCCCATTGGTAAAACTATAGTCAAAGTATTTCTGAAACTTCTTTGTAAAACAAACCAGGTAGAAAGATTAGAATTTGGGCTATACTTATAAAAATGTTTAAGGCTATATATTTTTTTAGTTTAGGATGAACCTTAGTTCCCAAGAATACTGAACTGAAATGATGTTGCAACAATTGATCTGTTAACCTCTTGTTGTAAATTGACTTGTGTTTTAAATCACCTTTATTGTGTGAGTTTAGCTTAAGTTTCTTTTTAGAAAGATGACCCTGATTAAAAAGGTAAAGGTAGAAAATCTTTCTATAATATAAAAGTTCATGGCATTTTATGTTTAATAATAGTTATCCAAAAATTATTACTTAAGGCTGAAGTTTTGGGATAAAATTATCTGAAGATTGTTTTTGCAATCATGGTATGATGCTGTGGACTCTAAAGGAGATGAATTCCTGGTCAGCCCTTCCACCATTTCTAATAAAATATGGTTTTTAAGAGATTTACAACAATAAATTGGAAAAGTCCTTGATTTGGGAAAATTAAACTTCTTTAAATTTAAAACTAAAGAAAGTAAAGGTCATAGAAATGTATGATGTAATAACATTAGATAGATTCAATTTTATTTTGAGAATTTCTTCATCTGATTTTCCAAGTTGGATGATAAGTGTCTTTTATTGGAGTAAGGGGAATAGATTTATTTGTATGAGCTTTAATTTTTAAAGTTATATAACTTATGTAACTAATTTACAGAGTTAACTTAAGTAGTATAGACTGGATAACGCTGTAACAGTTTTGAATTCAGAGTACTTAATACAAGGTAAAATTCTCTCGTTAGGTTGCTTGAGATCAATTAATACTAGTCTCCAGAAACAAAAAGCGGGGGCAATATAATAGAAAATTACATTTAATGATAATAATTGGACATTTTCAAATCTGAAAATCAGATTAACACAAATTATAATTCAATGACCACGATGGTGCTATGGAAAATCTGATTTAGAATGAAGTGCAAGTTCACTCTGCATTGTCCAGACTCCTTAGTGAGTACCTCATATTCCTGCATTCCCACAGTGGGAAGGGTTGCACCTGAACTCAGCTTCCCATCGGCTCTAAGCTCTCCAGGAGCCGGGCAGCTAGATTTCACAAAAACCTCCTGAAAATAGCCAACATCTAAATTCAGACTGTCTGGCACCCAAATAATCTGCCCCTTCCTCGAAGCAGCTGAAAAGATTGCTCTCGTACTTTTCCTATATCAGGAGGAAGGGTCCCTACCCTGGAATGTAACCCTTCTATATCTTGCCGCTGGCCCTACCTTGCTTCTCTGGATGGGGGGTGTCTATGTGCCCCTTCATACTGGCTCTTGGTCCTCGGTTTCCCAATAAAGCCTTTCCCTTAACCTATACTAAGTGAGGTTGAAAACTTAACCTTAGCTTATCTTGTATAACAATTTTCTAAGGACACTTTGTACCTAAGGAATAATAGCAGTCTGTAGTGAAGGGGTCTGTATGATAACCACATTGGCATGGAACAAATACAGGTTATTTCCTTGTCATCATCTGCGCAACTATAGTCGATGCTCATTATTCAGAGATTCCATATTTACAAATTCACCCATTCACTAAAATTTATTTGTAGCCTCAAAATCAATGCTCACACTGTCCCGTCGTCATTCATAGACAGACATGCACAGAATGAAGAATAATTTGAGTTGACTGGCACATTCCCAGCTGAAGTTGGACAGAAAAACCTCTGCCTTCTTTCAGCTCTCATACTGTAAACAATTGTCCTTAAGGTGGTCTATTTAGTGCCACGGTTTTTGCATGTTTTGTGTTTTTTGTTGTTGATTTTGATGTTTAAAATGGCCCATAGCATAGTGCTGAAGTGCTATTTAGTGTTCCTATAATCAAAAAGACTGCCATGTGCCTTACAGAAAAAATACATGTGTCAGATAAGCTTCCTTCAAGTGTGAATTATAATGCTGTTGGCTGAGAGTTTAGTGTTAATGAATCAACAATAAGGTACATCTAGAAAAAAACTAGTAAATTTGCTGATCTGTACATGAGGCCACTCTGGTAGTGTTCAAGTAACATCTATAGTGTGTGATGAAGCTATGGAAAAGATGGAAAGGAAGCTAAATTTGTGGATTCACCATATGACAACCCATTGAAAAAACATTGCAGACAGCACTGTGTGATGCTGAAAGTCAAAGAAATGTCTGGTCATGTTACCCAGGGTCAGAAAAATGTTGAACCTTTCTTAGCTAGTGCTGACTACCCACGTTTCAAAAGACAATCCAGAGTGAAAAAATGTTAAATTTCCAGGTAAGGTAAGTTCTACAGATCAGGAAACTACTAAAAAAAAAAAATTTAAATACCTGCTAAGAATTATACAGGAAAAGGGTTATGGAGAAAAGCAGGTTTTCAAGGCCAATGAGACTGATTTCTTTTACAAGGACATTGGAAAATGAACTAATATAATGCAAATGGCATTTCGGTTGATAAAAAAATGCTATGCCAAAAAGCTCACAGAAACCTACCATGTATTCTCATAGGAGCAATAGTTCAGTCTTCATTAATTCAGTGTTTGCAGCAACCCATAGAACATTACAACCACAGATAAGTAGATTAGACTGTATTAAAGTCGATGCAGTAGGAAAATGTTTTTTAATTTAAATGGAGAGTTACTGAAGTGATCAATGTTTAAGAATCAATAGAAACAGAAGAGCTACTGAAAAAGATACAAAGATTGCAAAGGAAGAGAGAAACTGTCCATTTTTACAGACAATACTTAACTGTCAATCTAGAAAATATAAGAGAATTAAAAGACAATGATTCACAATTGCAACAGAAAACATAAAGTTTCTAGGAAGAAATCCTAACAAAAAATGCAAGACATTTGTGAAGAAAACTAGAAAATTTTCCTGAAATACAGGGTGTCCCAAAAAATGTATACAAACTTTTTTCTGATGGCTCAAATGATGTTTCTTTCTTTTCAGATTTAACCTATTAGAATTAATAATTATTCAAAGTATGTATACATTTTTGAGGGGATACCCTATATATGTCTGCTAAATTGAAATAGAACATATTCATAGAAAGGAAGGTTCCTTAGTGGAAGGATATCAATGCTCTCAGGATTAACATTAAATGCAATCCAATCAAAATATAAGAATTTTCATCAAATTTTTAAATATGTTTCTATTGATTTCAGAGAGGGGAAAGAAGAGGAGAGACAGAAACATAAATGATGAGAGAGAAACATTGACCAGCTGCCTCCTGCATGCCTCCTACTGGATATGGAACCCTCAACTTGGGCATGTACCTTGACCAGAATCAAACCTTGACCTCCTGGTTCATGAGTCAAAGCTCAACCACTGAGCCACACCGACTGGTCTTTTATTGAGTTTTTTTTTATAAACTTTTTAATACACAGTGAACAAGAAAAGCCATAATCATTTTAATATAAATAGAGGAGATATAAATCTACACCAGCTAGATATCAAGACAAGTTCTAAAATTAAAGTAATTAATTTGGTTTTGGTGCAGGAACAGATTAATGGAACACAAAAGCATCTTGAAACAGAACCATGTATTTAAAAAGGAAATATAAAATATAATAAAAACAGTTCCTCAAATCATGTTAATTCCAAACCTCATAATATACCTCCAAATATAAAAATGTGAGAGAAAAATAATACAGGTAAATATGTTGAGGACTTCAAAATAAGTGATATATAAGAAGTCCTTAAGTTTAAAAATGATTCTGTAATTTTAAAGATAGTATAAAGAAAGTAAAAAAAAACTAGGAGTAAATATTTAATATATACAATAGCCTACGGATTAGTATCCTGAGTATAAAATATCAATACGAAAAAAATCAGATATCTTCCCATCAAATGAGCAATTAAAGAACAGAAAATATAAATGACAATGGATATAACAGAAAAAAAATCCCCAAACCCAATGGTAATCACAGAAACGCATATTAAATTAACTCACCAAAATGGCAAAATTTTAAGTTTTGCCATTAAGTTTTGGTGAGGATACATAAAATGAGTAATATACACTGTTGATTCAGAACATAAATTGGTGGAACCTCTAAGGAGGACAATTTTCAGTGTCTGTTCAAATATAAAGTAGCACACACCTTACATCCAAACAATTCCATTATCTCACCTAGAGGATTATACATATGCTCTAGAAGATGTGCTCACGTTTACTTATAACATATTGTGATAAATAAAAACATACATAGAAAGAAAAATTGGAAACCACTCCAATGTTTATCAATAAGAGAATAGGGACCCTTAAAGCTGGGTCTTCCCACACTATATAATATTATATAGCAGTAAAAAATGAATATCATGTTAATAAGTATGAATTCACAATTTATCTTTTCTAAGATATATTGTAAAATCAAAGCAAGTTGAAGATAAATACCCCCCTCAAAAAAAACACACCAAAAAAACAAAACTATATGTCTAAATGGATGTATATATTTTGATAAATGCAAAGAAACAGATCTGGGAGGAATATACCAAAGGGATAACAGTTTATTTCTAGGAGGAAGATAATAATTCAGGGGGCAGTGGTGACCTATATAGACTAATGCCCCCAAAAGATGTTCATGATCTAATCCTTGGAACCTGTGAATATGTTAGGTTACTAGCAAAGGGGGATTAAATTTATTGACTGTATTAGGTTGCTAATCAACTGACCTTAAAATACGAAAATGACCCTGGATTACCCAGGGTGCCCAATGTAATTATAAAGGTCCTTAAAAAGAAAAAAGGAAGGCAGAAGACAGAGAACTAGAGAGATAGCAACCTGAGAAGGATTTGGCTCAATGTTGCTGGTTTTGAAAATAGAGGAAAGGCCAGAAGTCAAGGAATGAGGGTGGCCCCTAGAAGCTAGAAAAGGCAGGAAAATGGATTCTCCCCTAGAGCCTCCAAAAGGAACACAGCCCTGCTGACAGATTGATTTTAACCCAATTAACCCCATTTCAGACCTAACCTCCAAAACTGAAAGATAAATTAGGAATGCTTAAGCTCCTATATTTAAATTTGTGGTAATTTGTTTCAGCAAAAGAGAAAACTAATACAAGTGATTTTGAAAAGAGACTTTTGCCTTGCTTGTAATATGCCAGTTTTTAAGTATAGGAAACCTATTTATATGTAATTTCAAATTATGTGTAATCTGCTTCAGTTTAGATAAAGGAAAAGAAAAGGTAAAAGCTAGATTTCACTTGGTAGTACTTATCCTGCTATTATAATTATTATCATTACTATTTTATGCTTACTTATTGTTTGTTCATATAATGCTAATGTGGTATGATAAAAATTGGCACTGATTATCATCACAAGGAATATCAGCCTAACCAGTGAAAGAGTTTTGAGGTTCATTCTGAAGACTCGTGAATTCCCAGCTGGTCTCCAGACACTACAGCTCACCTTTTTAAAGCTTTGAACCTCAAAATCAATTGTGTGAAAAAATAACTAGCATAGTATCTGTTAGTTTCTTTGCCAGCAAAAAATAAGTTACCAGGAAAAATTTTTAAAGGACCACATGTATTTTAGGAACATGGAAACATTTTGACTCATTCACCTTTTCTCAACATTTGGATATTAAGCAAGGAACAAATACAAATACAGATCCAAATGCTTTAGGAGTAAGCAGTGTTGCTTTTTAGCATCGGCACAATCTGCTATAAAATTGAGAGCACCCATGATACTAAATCTTTATTCCAAATTTGTTTTTCCAGTGTTGGAATTATACCTTTCAGCTATATTGCTTTCCAATTATCTAACTTTATAGATGGAGAAGGTGGACAAACTAGTGGGATAGATAATTAATTTGTTCACTAGACAGTTTCTTTAAAAACATAAGATTCACAAATTAGTTTTTGAAATTTATGGCTGAATTCTCTTATTAGTGCTTTAAGTGGTAATAGTCTTGTGGACTAAAATAGGGCTTCGGATATTTTAGAGAATAAGTATGAGAGATAGAGTTCTCACTCAGCTGTGGAAATTTATGGGCTTTACTAATGGTAGGCAAACTTGAACATCAGTATACACTAACTTGAGAAGTAATTGCAGGAAGCATTAACAATTTTCTTTAAAATATATGTTTTTTAAAAATTTCCTAGGCAGCTATTTTAAGTATCTGATTAAGTCTTCAAGTTTTGTGTTATATATGGAAGAAAAGATCAGAATGGGTAGTGAATATCTAATCTCCCTTTTCCAACAGCCCTGAATATCCACTCTAGGGACCCACGTAGTTCTATGTATGCTTACTGTATCACTTCCGACTAATGTGACTCAGGCTGGCCAATTAGCATCATCCATTTCCTAGGCCATAGTAATTGTTCAGGAGTGGGCATGTGAGGCAAATCAGTCCAATTAAAGTGAACCTGAGGACTTTGCTTACATTATTGGATCTAACATGCTCTTTTCAAATATTTTTTTGAAGCTGTAGTATGTGATTGTGAGTCTTGAAACTATGATGTCCATTTTTACTATAATTAAGGAACCCAGCCTGAGAGTAAAAGTGATAGAAGAAGAAGGACAGAGTAAAATACATCACAGAGAAATGGATCTGAAGACATGATGACATCATGTGTCTCTGAATCAAACCATTCCATCATATCAAACAACTAAACTTTTCCACATTTGCTAGTTTTTATTTTAATTATCAAAGACTTTACACTACCTACTAAAGGAACATTTTAAACCTTCTTTATGGTGTACTTTTAAAATGTAACTACATTCTGATGGAGCCCCAGGGAGGCTCCAGGGACTAGATAAAAGGTGAAGAGATTAGCCAAAGAACATATATGCATAGCCATGGACACAGAAAACAGTGTGGTAAGGGCCAGAGGAGGGGGCTGACTAGAGGTGGGCAAAGAAGAGGAAAATAGGGGACATATGGAATAAGTGCCAACAATTTTTTTTTAAAAAAGAAGAGGGTTCTATTGTTGGATAATGAATAACCCCAGAAAAAGTAAAGGTCCCTCTGTTCAAAGAAAGGTAGAAAACAAAGCAGGAATTAGAAAACATGTTGGAGGAAGCAAAGGCTGGAGCAAGTGAAAACCAGAAAACAAGATAGCTAAAAAGTAGGAGAGAAAAATATCTCAAATAGATACCTGGGAAATAAAATGATGTACCTTCTATAATATAACCATTTCCTCATTAAAATCTAATAAAATTTATTTTATTCACTAGTGCTTTGGGGCCTACTTGGTATTAGGAGACCATATGTTGTGCTCATCTTCTGCCTCAAGTTAGTGTGAGGCAAGAATGGAGATTTCCCATGGTAGCTGAGTCACATCTAGACTACATCCAAGAAACTTTCTTGCTCTAAAGAAAACTTCAGTTTAAATATTCAAAATCTACATCATATTTGTGATAAACTAACTGAAAGGAATAATATGTGTAGGCCAATTCTTTTGCAATTTTCAAACTCTCAAGAGAAAGAATCCTACAAGCTTTGAAAGAAAAAAAATCAGATTATCCTCAAGGAACAAAAATTACCCTAACCCAAACTACTCCACAACACTAACATCTATAAATTTATTATCTATAAATTTCTGAGGAGGTGGAAAGAATGTGTCTTGAGAATAAAATTGCTAACCAAAATTTCTTGGTTAGAGAATGACAAGTATAACTATAAAATCTCACTCAGATGGTAATCACTATGAATCATGATGGTCTGGTGACTCTTAATGGGCATGTTGGACCTTAAAAAATAGACTTTGACTAGAATGAAAAGAATATGGGCATTTCTAGGTATTTTGGGGAAGAAATGATCTTAGAGATAATGCTGTATCATGTAAGAGGCTGTAATTTAAAATGCAAAAGAAGAAACATGAACCTTAATTGTACATTAACATTAGAAAATGAAGATCATCTGAGGTTTATGAAGAGGAAGTGACATGAAGGCAGTAGTTTTGCAAGATTAAGCTGCAGAGCATAAACAGATGTAAGTGGAAACATGACAACACAGAGTTAAGGCATGAGGTAATGACAGCCTAAACCAAAATGGTGACAATGGAGGTATTGAAAAAGATGTATAAGTGGGAATCATTTTGACATCAGATCTGTTGAGGCTTAGTGTTAGTATATAGAATGAAATACAGTGGGACTTCAATTATTGAACTTAATTTGTTCTGGAAGGCTGTTTGAGAAGCGATTTAATCAAAAGCCAAATCATTTTTTTCCTATTGGAAAATAATGTAAATTGAGCCCTAGCCGGTTTGGTTCAGTGGATAGCGCATCGGCCTATGGACTGAAGAGTCCTGGATTCAATTCCAGTCAAGGACACATGTCTGGGTTGCAGGCTCTATCCTCGGTAGGGGGCATGAAGGAGGCAGCCGATCAATGATTCTCTCTCATCATTGATGTTTCAACCTCTCTCTCCTCTCTTTCTCTAAAATCAATAAAAAGATTTTTTCAAAAAAAGAAATAATGTAAATTGAATTAATCTATTCCAGACCCCCAAATGATTCCATTTTAACTTTTTATATACAGTACATTTCTAAGTTCTATCATAGTAGGCACAACGTTTCACTTTGCTGCTATCACTAACCTTCATAGTACCCATGGTGACTTGTACAAATTTAATCAAAATAAATAGCAACAAAAGAAAAATCATATGAAAACGTTCACAGCACTATTTCCAGAAATGTTAACAACACAAGGTTTAGTGGTAAACTGACTCAGACTCAAGCATTCTCTCCTTTGTTTGTCATCTGAGAGACTCGTGACTGATCATACAGGTATCAACATGAAAGAGTTGTCAGGTTGAGAACCAAACTTTTGTTCAACAACTGAGACTTTTTTCCCAACAACTTGATGGAGAATCGAATTGTTTGAGATAGGAGACATTCAAGAACTGAGGACTGGCTATGTGGGAGTAGAGAGAAGAAACCAGTGTTAGAAACAGAAGGAAGGGATAGAAAAGAAAGCTAATATGCGAGTTCAAAATTTAACTCACATTTGTGTACTTGAGATAAAATGCTTCAAAAATTCCAAGCTCAGTAAACTAATTACACAATACCCAACCAAGCCCTTGAATGGTTCAGAGTAGTGATAACCAACCATTTTTTAGTAATCGGTAACTAGGAGGAAAAGTGACAATATGTTTACAGGCAAATAAAAAAAGGTAAGTGACCATCTGTAAATGAATGGGCAAATATTTAAGGGAGTATGAGCACATAAAAATCACACAGCCATGAATTAAATGATAGAAGATGCAAAAACAGGAATTAGTAATACTATGGGAAGAGTCAGACCCTTGGGTTCATCATCTGTGTAAAGGAATTTAATTGATTTGCCAGATTTCCCACAGAGGTGACCGCAAACAAGCTACTCTGATCAGGCTTTGGCAAGTGGGAATTAAAAGTGTTCTGAATACTGAAATTATCATCTTCATCTTTATGGATAGGACTCTGGAAGGCCAGAACTAAAAGGAAGTTATTTCAGGCAGTCTACCATTTTAAATTTCAGTTGACAGGTAAGAGAGAAGAAATTAAAGACAATGCTAAGGTTTAAATGTAAATGACTAGGAGAATACTGCTGTCATTAACATATTTAGCAAACTCCAAGAAGAAGTTTGGTTTGGAGAGAACCTCGAGTTTAAATTTAAATCTGCTGAAAGTGAAATGGCAGCAGGACGGCCAAGTGAAAATGTATTGCAGTGTATTGGAACCCTAGCATGAAGCCCAAAAGACAGGCCACGACTGTAGGAGACCAATAGAGTTTTGGAAATCTGTTTCTAAGGGAGATGTTTAAAGCCACAAGATTCTAAGGGGGGAAAGCATAAAGACAGAAGAAGGCCAAGGAAGAAATCTTGGAAAAGCTTCACATTAGCAGCAGAAATAGGAAGAAGAGTCTTACAGGAGATTGATGAAACATTTGTGAGGCATTAAGAGAACCAAAACAAAGACATCAATAAAGAAGTTTTTAAATATGAGAACTGGTGGATATAGTCATATTATACTAAAAGATCCAAGAGAATAAAGACTGAGGAAAACTGCATGTATATTAGTTTGGATCTAGATATAGCTATGATAATAGAGACCCAAATTAACACTGATTTAAACAAAGTAGACATTTATTTCTCTCTTGTTTTAATCTGTAAAAGGGTCAGCCTGCTTTAAAGCTTGTCAGGAATCCAATAACTTTATTGCTCCTCTAGAGGCCTGGTGCATGAAATTCATGTGTGTGTGTGTGTGGGGGGGGTGTCCCTCAGCCTGGCCTGTGCCCTTGGGGGATGTCTGACTGCCGGTTTAGGCCAGATCCCTAAACCGGCAGTCAGACAACCCTCTCGCAATCTGGGACGCTGCGTGTACCAGTGACCATACTTTTCATACAGGTGAAAGGCATCTTGCTATTGTATGGGCAGCTACATTTTTTTGCCCTGATTATAAAAAGTAGTACATAACATGATCCTTCTGAGGCAGTAGTACCATTTTCCCCATCTTATGGGTGGAAAAACTGAAGCAGAGACAAATTAAGTAATTGGCTTGGTCACACAGTTATAAGTGTCATAATCAGGGCTGCCCACAAAATGTGCAAGCCAGAGTCCATGCATGTCATCACTGCATCATCCCATTTTTTTAGTGTTAGAGTAGCCTTGCCACGTTTTAATTTTTAAATCTGAGAGACTTTTCCCAATATATAGGGTAGGGTCCCTAGGCCTGGCTGGCAATCAGGGCTGATCTGTGGAGCGACCAGCAGGCAGGGCAAACGGGCCCCCCCCACCCCCCTGCTAGCACCAGCCTTGGCTGGTGGCCTGGTGCCACCCACTGGCTGGCCCCACCCCCCGCCACCACCAGTTGCCTCCCTCTGCAGGGCGACCAACAGGCGGGACAATCAGGGTTGGGGGGCCCACTGGAACCCGCCTGGCTGGTGGCCTGGCGCTGTCTGCTCACCGCCACCGTCACCTCCCTCTGCGCCACCGTCGCCTCCCTCTGGGGGTTTGGGGCCGACACTCAATGCCCTGGTGGTCAGTGCACATCATAGCAACCAGTCGTTCTGCCTGTCTTCCGCAGTTCATTCCTCTGTTCGGTTGATTTGCATATTAGGGTTTTATTATATAAGATTATCCCTGGGATGTTTCTCTCTTCTGTATGGTTCCTGATAAGTCCTCACAGTATTCACATTCTAGGAAGGCATATAAGAAAGGGAAGGAAGAAGGCCAGGACTCAGAAGAGGCACACATAATTTCTCTTCACATTCTTTTGGCTAGAAATTAGTCATATGGCTACAGCTGGTTGAAATACAGCTGAGTATTCATATGCATAACTGAAAATTCTGTTATAATAGAAGAAGAGAAGGACAAATATTCAATGCCACTGTCAGTGAGTTCCCTTCAACTACAGTCTAATTTAGGTGACCATTCTCTATATTCCCAAAATACCTGGTCATAGTATTTACTACAATGACCTGAATTATTTTGTTTAAACATTTCCCTTTTAGACTATCAGCGCCTTGAGTTATGGACTATGACTTAGTCATCTGTATATTCCTACTCACAAAGGTAGTACCCAGTAGTAATATATCCTAAACAAATCAATAATATTTGAAGAATGAATAAAAGCGGCAACTTTAAAAGTAGATCCAGTATTAGCACAACTTTTGTAATTGAAATGACAAAGGATGAAAAATTATTTCCTCTATTAAATATGGGAATGTTCTGACATTTTTCAAATAACATAAAAAGTTTCTGTTTCAAAGTTTCTTGAAATATTTAAAATAATGTGCACTGTGACTTAGGGAAGAAAACAGTTTCCAGGGACAAACATCTAAGTGAATTAATCAAAATAATAAGTAAGAAAAGTATAGGTTACTCAATAACCTTTCTGCAAACCTGCCCTATCCTGGATATTCTGATCCAGAAAATCCCCATTAGATTTAAATTCTCTAAGGCAAACTTGGTTTAAGGGTATTTATTAAAATGTGATGGCATGTTACTGAATGAATTTTTTTAGTGAATTAAGCACCATAAAATACATATTTCTGGGTAAGTTAAAATATAGGTTTCAATTGGAAGGATCTCTGTGGTAAAAGTAGCTTTCACGTATGGTCCTAAGTTGCCTTAAAATCAGAAGGTAGCTTGGCTGGCATGGCTCAGTGGTTGGGCATTGACCTATGAACCAGGAGGTTGCAGTTCAATTCCAGTCAGGGCACATGCCTGGGTTACAGGCTTGATCCCCAGTGTAGGGCATGCAGGAGGCAACCAATCAATGATTCTCTCATCATTGATGTTTCTACCACTCTCTTCCTCTCCTCTCCTCTCTGAAATTAACAAAACCATATTTAAAAAAAAAAAAAAGGAGGTACTTCTAGATGAGCAGGTAGCATATCCAACACTGAGTTTTCAATTATTTCTTTGCCAGTTTGAAAATGCATACCATGAGGTCAACTTGGAGCCCCAAAGAGACTCGGTCAAAACTGGATTTAAACCTGAGCCTCATAGGAAAACAAAGTTTTCTGCAGTCATTTGATGGCATGCTGTACAATGAATAAAAACAAAATCTATATGCAAAAATTAGCAGAAGTATCTTTTCCAAATATTATAAAGATTATAGCAGCCAAAAACACACTCAGTGTTGAAATATTAAAGTCAGTCTCATAAAAGTCTAGAACAAAGGTGTTCTGAAAGTTCTGAAAAGCACATTAAGAAATTGAAAGAAGGTAAGTACCAAGAGTATAATTAATTGCATACAATATAATTACATATCCAGGATCTCCAGAAAACAATAAAAAACTTAGAATTAATAAGAAAGTCATAAAAAGTGACTGCAAATAAGTCTCTCTATATAAACATATGTATATATGTATATACATATACACACATATGTACATATATTACACATAGTTTTATAACAAACCAGCAATAATTAGCTTTAAAATATAATAGAAACAAAATTCTATACAGAATATTAAACAAGCCAAAACAAATTCAAAATCCTATCTATATATGTAAGGCCCTAATATGCAAATAGACTGAACGGCAGAACAACCGAACAACCAAACAACCAAACAACCAGTTGCTATGACATGCACTGACCATCAGGGGCGCACACAGAACATGGCGGGCATTGGCTGTGGCAGGATGGTGGAGCAGGTGAGCCGGGGCACCAGACCAAGGCGGGGCACTGGTCGCTGTCATACGGGTGAGCCTCTGGTGGTTATTGAAAATTCTTTGCTCCCACACGCCGCAGTCCGGCTGGGCACTTGCACCTGCTGCCAGTGCCAGCCCCGCTCACACCCGCTGCCAGCGCCAGAGCTGCTGCTTGCACCCACTGCTGGCGCCAGCCCCACTCGCACCTGCTGCCGGCACCCGGCGCCAGCCCTGATCGCTCAACGCCATCAGCGGGTGTGAGCGGTGGCTGCCAGCCCCGATTACCCCTGAGGGCTTCTCCACCTCCCCCTGCTCCTGAGGGGCAATCAGGGCAGCAGCTGCCACTTGGACCCACTGATGGCACTGGCCTCGCTTGCACATGCTGCTGGAGCTGGCACCAATTGCTCCACACCATCAGCGGGTACAAGTGAGGCCAGCGCCATCAGCATGTGGAAGCAGTAGTGGTGGGAGCAGGGCTGCTGGCAGACAGGGGACCGAGGGCCGTGGCGGGAGGTTGCCAGGTGGGGGCACAGAGGATGGGCTGAGACCCGCCCCTGTGCCCACCACAGCCTTGTTGCCCACAGTTCCTTTCAAGGTGCATGAATTCGTGCAGTGAGCCCCTAGTAGTATATAGTATCTAGGAGTAAACTTAATGTGATATACAAGATCTATATGAAGAAGATGGCAAAATCAGACTTGAGCAAGAGGGGAAAATATATCTTATTTCTATATTATGAATTTGGATATTATTGGCTATTATAGATATTACAGAGATATCAATTACTCAGGTTTAATATAACTTAATATACTAGTAATTCTGTCAAACTCTCAATATTTGTTGGGGAGCACACGAGACTTGGTTGGAAAGTTGTAAGGAGGACATTCTGAGAAAAGGGGAGTATGTGGAAGGCCATCTGCCCTGTTTATCGGAATTCCGACTTAGAGGAGACATAGGGGAGTGTCAAAGGCGGCACCCCTAATTATTCCTTGACCTTCCCAAACAAGTTTGTGTATGTGCAGACCCCTGGGTGTTAACTGGAATCCTTCTGCTTAATCCCTGGATGCCCTTGCCTTGAGGACAATGCAAACACCTGTGTCCTCCCAAGATTACTCACCCTACTGATTGCATCTAAAGATAAAAATTCCAATAAAAGGCTAATGAGGCAGGCAGTCGAGGCTGCCTGGCTGCTGTCAGTCAAGCCTTCCCTTAGCCCTCTCTTTCACAGTCAAACTGTGTCGGAGTAATCTGTTCATCCATCGTTCAGGGGCTGCTGATCAGCCCCGGCAAATATTGAAGATATAATTCTAGTAAGTCAAAAAATAAAAATTAGGCCAACTTTGGTCATAGAAGACCTTTCTGAACATGATTATAAAAAAAATAGAAACCATAAAAAGAGATTAAAATGTAACATTTATATATAAATTATATATAATGGCAAAGGGCACATTGAAATACTTTCAACACTTAGACAAAGGGCAATATGTTCTTGTGGAAAACTTTGTCAATGTCTATCATATCTATTTTATGTTTCTTCTTTGTTTTGAGAACCCATAGTGTGTTTGGGGCAGTAATGTGCCCAACTATTTTTTCTTTACTCTTGTAGTTAAAGGTAGACACGAAATATAAGCAAAATGCCCTGGATGAAGTTTCTAGAAAAACTATGTTTTCCTTATAAAATAAAGAATATAGCCGAAACCGGTTTGGCTCAGTGGATAGAGCGTCGGCTTGCGGACTGAAGGGTCCCAGGTTCGATTCCGGTCAAGGGCATGTACATTGGTTGCGGGCACATCCCCAGTAGGGGGTGTGCAGGAGGCAGCTGGTAGATGTTTCTCTCTCATCGATGTTTCTAGCTCTCTATCCATCTCTCTTCCTCTCTGTAAGAAATCAATAAAATATATTTTTAAAAAAAGGAATATAAGTTAACATGTACCTTTTGCTATCTATTCTTCCTCCCTTCCTTCCTGAAATGTACAATTGTTGCTAGTAGATCAAACAACTATGTTCGGACCATGAGAAAATAAGTCACATACTAGTAAGAGTAAAGCATCAGGAAAGAAGGAGCCTCGTTCCCAGAGTGCCTCTACCAGTGCTGGAATCATTGATGAACTAGTTATATAAGAAAAAATACTCTTCTTTGGTTAAGGCATAATATTGGATTTCTGCCACATGCACTTAAGCTTTTAAAAAAAATCAATACTATGTTAAACAACACCTCTTTAAATAAAAAGATAATACCCTGTTAAGGAAAAAAATTCAACACACAAAATATAATTTTAAAGTTAAAAAACAAACATGAAAAGGTATTAATCACTAACAATAACAATTTTTTTAAGGAAGTGCTATTATTAAAAGATCAAGATGCAAATATTTAAAACCAAGGGTAATAGTCAGTGTGGTGGTAGATGCAGAAACCTTTTCACACATGGCTGTTGGGAGTGTAAATTAATAAAACCTTTCATGAGGCACTTTTTCATTATGTCTCATTACACATTAAAATATGTATATTCTTTACTTATAAGTCCAAATGTAAAACATAAACCTATAAAATTTCTAGAAGAAAATATAAGAGAAAATCTGTGTGACTTTGTGTTAGGCAATGAGTTTTTAGATACAACACTACAAGCATTTTCCATAAAGAAAAAAAAATTGATAGGCTATATTTTACCCATATTAAAAATATTTTGTCTATTAAAGACACCATTAAGAGAATTAAAAAGTCAAACCATAGGCCAGGAGAAAATATTTACAGATCACATATCTGATATAAATGTTTCCAGAACATACAAATAACTCAACAAAACAGTAAGAAAACAAATAATCTAAGAAAAAAATGGGGGGAAAAAGTTGAACAGTAACTTCATCGAAGAAGGTATATGGATGGCAAAAGAACATATGAAAAGATGCTCAACATTTTAGATTTTAAATATGTTTTTATTGATTTTGAGAGAGAGAGAGAAAAGAGAGACAGAAATATCAATGAGGGGAAAACATCAACATCGATGGGTTGCCTCCTGCATGACCCCATTGGGGATTAACCCACAACCTAAGCATGTATCCTGACCAGAAATCAAACCAGTAACTCCTGGTGCATGCATGGAGTCGACACTCAATCACTGACCCACATCAGCCAGGCTCAACATTATTAGTAATTAGGGAAATACAAATCAAAATAATAATGAATTGTGAGCACATACATATTAGAATGACTATAATTACAAAACAAAACCAAAGCAAAAACACCTACTGCTGATAAGGATGCAGAACAACAGGAACTCTCTTCCTTGAAGATAGGAATGCAAAATGGTAGAATTATTTTGGAAAATTAATCCTTACACTTTTAAACATGGTTACCATGACCCTGAAATCTTACGCACACTGAGAATGAATGAACTAGAACTGCATGCAACTAAATGGATAAATCTCACAAATACAATGTTAAGGGAGAGAAGCCAGACACAAAAGAGTAAATAATTTATGATTCTATATATTTAAAGTTCTAAAATAGGCAAAACTAGTCTATGGTGTTAGAAAAGTTATTGCCTTGGGGTGTAGGGTAGGAATTGGGGTGTGTGGGAGGTGGATTTATGAAAAGAGTTCTAGTATGCTGGTAATGTGTTGCTTCTTGATCCAGGGACTAGTTACAAGCTATCCAGATTAATTTATAAACCTTTTTATTTTATTTAAGTCCTCCTTCAATAAAAAGCTTACCAAGAGGGACAGGAAGTTGGTTCAATCATCACATATTCATACAATGAAATGTTCTTCAACCATTGAAAATATTACAATATGCTATTGATATAAAAATATAAATGTTATAGAATAATATAGTATAACCCCATTTGATGAAAAGGGGTCCTGGATTGTGAGAGGGATGTCTGACTGCCGGATGTCTGACTGCAGGTATTGGGCCTAAACTGGCAGTCGGATATCTCCCAAGGGGTCCTGGATTACAAGAGGGATGTCCAACTGCCAGATGTCCAACTGCAGAGATCGGGCCTAAACTGATGTCAGGCATCCCCCAAGGGGTCCCAGATTGCAAGAGGGTGCAGGCTGGGCTGAGGGACCCCCCTTCCGTGCATGAATTTTGTGCACTGAGCCTCTAGTATAGTATAACCCTATTTTATGAAAAGTTAAAAAGTGCATTAACAAACATCTGGAAGACTATAAACTGAGATGTTAATTTGGTTGGGTCATGGATACTTTGTGTTCTTTGCATTAGCATTCATTTATTTAATTCTTTTGTGGTGAGCATATATTAATTTGCATAATTAATTTTTTAAATTCATATGGGAAAAGTTAAAAGAGGCTCTTAACTACAAGATATCAAATATGACAAAATATTTCAATGGTATAGGAATAGATATATGAAGAAATTGAGGAGAATAGATAATCCAACAATAGACAGAATTTTTAACATAAAACTAGTGCTACAAATATGCATAAAATGAGGGACACTTTATCAAAAGCAACAAGAGAATACTTTAGTGGGGGAAATAAATTTATATCTGCACGTCATACAAAGGAATAAATTTCTCAAAAACTTTAGAAGCTATTATTAACAGCAACCAAACAATTAAAACATAGGCCAATGCAGGTAAATATCATTCTTAGATTGTGAAGCGATTTTATAAAAAACTAGAGGCCTGGTGCAGGAAATTCGTGCACAGGTAGGGTCCCTAGGCCTGGCCGGCAATCAGGGCTGATCAGGTTCCCCACCTCCCGGCCTCCCCGCCTCCTCTTCCCTCAGTGCCCCACCATGGTCCACAGCACCCCCTAATGGTCAGCACATCATAGCAAGCAATCGAACTCCTGGTCTCCCAGTCGAACTCCTGAGGGGACAATTTGCATAGTAGCTTTTTATTGTATAGGTTGGACTACATTAAATCAAAGCTCTTGTACTTCCCAAAAATTCATTACCAAGATTAAATACAAACAATAAACTGGGGAGAATGTTGGTATAAGTATGGCATACAAAGGGTATGTATAGTTGATATTTACTATCTCAGAGAAACTTGTAAGAAATTCATATCGCTGTCAACTGAAAAGTAGGATAGGAGCACAAAAGTGATGAATCACAGAAAAGAAAATGTCTAATAAACACAAGAAGATGGATATGTGAATCACAAAATATCCCTCCCCAAACCTAATGCAATGAACAAAACTAAGCAAAAGAAAAATAGCATGAAAGAAATCTGTTTTAAGTAGCAGCAACCAAACAAAAGAAAAATAACCTAATGGCAGACACACACTTCTGCTTCTAGCCAAGAAGTAAGAGTGTCACATTTGGCTTCCCACATGAAACAATTAATAACAGGACAAAATATATGAAACAATGATTTTCAAGACACTGATCATCAGACAATAAAACATAGTGATCCCAGAGAAATGAGAAACAAATGAGGTGAACTCTAAAACTGCTCCAGTTTACTGTTTTAAGAAAGTTCTCAGGCCACTATTCATCAAGGGAGAACCACAGCTGAGGAGATTCAGCTGATACGCTGGAGGGACTAAAGAAGCCCAAGTTCTCAAGACAGAGGGCCATTAAGAAGATAGCTACACGGAGATTTCCAGAGATCTTCAGAGGATCCACTTTGCATCTTCAGCTGTGTACTACTAGTCAGTGTGTGCTTAGAATGAAACTACTTGAAGCCAGGGAAAGAACCTCACAAAAAGATTAGAAGGAAGAATCCCAGGAGCTCACAGGATAGGAGTAGTTTCTGTTCCCAACAGCCAGAGTAAGAAAACCTCATAAATCATGGAGCATCAAGCAGGGTACTCAAATAGGGCAAAATTAGACTTAGAATGAACACTGCTCTGGCCCTGCCTAACAAAGTTTAAATGCAAACCCAAAAGAAATCCAACTGTTCTCAAGTCCCGTAAGTTCAACAATATGCCTTAAAATACAATAATACATTTAATGTATCATAATAATGATTCAAATATGTTCAGGCATGCAAAAAGTAGAAAAATACAATCCATATCAACCAAATCAGCCCAGGAATGATGATATGTAAAAAAAAAAATCAGCAGAAAGGGCACAAAAATGGCTATTATGACTAAACTAGAGGCCCAGTGCATGATTGAATCATGCACGTGTAGGGTCCCCTACACGCTTTCACTTTCGATCACGGGGGAGCTGGGTGCCTGTCCACTGGTGTACCAGGCCTTTCAGAATCCTCCGCCCCGCCGGAGGCTTCTGATAGGCCTGGTGCCTGAGCGGACAGGCACCCAGCTCCCCCGCTTTTGATGGTCCACGGTGGGACGTGAGCTCGCTGCCCCAGAGGCCCATTCTGTGCCCCAGCACAGCCATGGCGCAGATGCTGAGCTCGCGCCGCTGCTGGTGACGCGAGCTCAGTGTCCCGCTGGCCCAATCGGCTACCCCGACCACCCTGAGTCCCGCCCCCCCACGCCTCCTGGCCAATCGCAGGCATAGCGAAGGTATGGTCAATTTGCATATTTGTCTATTATTAGGTAGGATATGTTCAAGGGCTAGAAGAAAAAATTAATACATTAATCAATCTCTATAATAAAGAGCCAGGGTCTAACCACCGATCATGACCAAAGGCTGACCATCCGGAAGTCAGCGTTGGGTTGCCATGGCAACCTAGCGCTGACTACTGTGGTTGCAAGCCCGGTGACCCAGCAGTGACTGCTGAGGGGGCTGCGAATCAGGCCTGGAAAGAGACCTGAAGAGAGAAGCAGGGACTGATCTGTAGCGTCTGAGGCAGCTTTTGACCAGCACTTGCCTCTCTCTTTCCCTT
Source organism: Eptesicus fuscus (assembly GCF_027574615.1). Taxonomy (NCBI): domain Eukaryota; kingdom Metazoa; phylum Chordata; class Mammalia; order Chiroptera; family Vespertilionidae; genus Eptesicus; species Eptesicus fuscus. Next base: position 39,407,596 of record NC_072475.1, read on the forward strand.
TGAGCCTGGCCAGCAGCCCCACATCCATTTCTCTCCAGGCCTCCACAAGGACTGCTGATCAGCCCTGCCTTTCTGATCAGGCCCTGTTGATAGGCCCAGAGACACTGACTGGCATAAAACCTAGCCAATCAGAACCAAATCTGGGTCAACTGTGAGGAGGCAGTGGCTGCCTAGGAGACAGAGCTTTTGACCAATCAGAACCAAATCTGGGTCAACTGTGAGGAGCCAATAGCTGCCTAGGAGGTGGAGCTTTTGACACTGACTAGCATAGAAACTGACCAATTAGAACCAAATTGGCCAGCAGAGGGGGGCAGTTGGGGGTGAGATCAGGCCGGCAAGGGAGGGCAGTTGGGGGCAACCAGGCTGGCAAGGGGAGGGAAGTTAGGGACAAGATCAGGCCAGCAGGGGAAGGCCATTGGGGGCAAGATCAGGTCAGCAGGGTAGGGCCATTGAGTGAAAGATCAGGCCGGCAGGGGAGGGCAGTTGGGGGCGAGATCAGGCTGGCAAGGGAGGTCAGTTGGGGGCAACCAGGCTGGCAGGGGAGGGCAGTTGGGGGCAAGATCAGGCCGGCAAGGGAGGGCAGTTAGGGGTGATCAGGCAGGCAGGCAGGCAGGTGAGCAGTTAGGAGCCAGCAGTCCCAGGTTGCGAAAGGGATGTCCAACTGCTGATTTAGGCCCAATCCCGATCAGGCCTAAACCAGCAGTCAGACATCCCCCAAGGGGTCCCTGATTGGAGAGGGTGCAGGCTGGGCTGAGGGACCCACCCCCTCGTGCACGAATTTCGTGCACCAGGCCACTAGTATACATATAAAATATTCACTAGTAAGAAATTGACATTGCAAAAAAAATTAGTGAATACATAGCAAAAGATATAGAAAATTAAACATCACAAGGATAAAGACTGAAAACAAAGGGTATAGAGAATAAGGTGAGGGACATAAAAATATTTAAAGAAATAATGATTGAAAACTTTCCCAATATGTTGAAAGCTATAAAGCCAGAGATCAAAGCCGCTAAAGATGGCCAAAGCAAAAGAAATATGCAGGAAACTACACTGAGTCACAACATTTTAAAAAATTGATTAAAACTGTTAAGAGCTGCCAGAGGGAAAAAAGATATATGACATAGGGAGAAAAAATATAATGACAGAAGATTTCTCATCATAAACATAAAAGCCAAAAGACAGTGGAGCAATTATCTTTAAGATAAGGAGAGAAAAAACGGTCATCCAAAGCCTCTATTCCCAGAGGGGTGCGGGGAGCTTTCAAAAACTAAGGCAAGCCCTAGCTGTTCTGGCTCAGTGGATTGAGCATTGGCCCTTGGAGAGAAGGGTCCCAGGTTTGATTCCAGTAAAGGGCAGGTACCTTGTTTGCAGGCTCCATCCCCGGCCCTAGTAGGGGTGAGTGCAAGAGGCAACCAATCAATGTGTCTTTCTCACATCTATATTTCTCTGTCTCTGTCTTTCCCCCTTCCTTCCACTGTCTCTAAAAATTAATGGAAGAGTATCCTCAGGTGAGGATTAACAACAACAAAAACAACTAAGGCAAAATGAACACTCTTTCAGACATACAAAAGCTGAAAGAATTCATCTGCAATAAACCATAAGACAAGAAATATGAAATTTCTCTAGACAGAAGGAAAATGATACCCATGGAAATAAGCCAAAAAATATGCACAAAAGAACGAAGATCACCAGAAATGGTAACTATGTGGGCAAATATTCAAAATATTTTCCAGAGATTTCTCTCAATAAATAGGACAAGTAGGCAGAACATCAATAAGGATATTTAAGACCTGAATAATGCTACCAAATCAACCTGACCTGACTTTTATACAGCATTCCATTCAATAACAATGGAATATACATTCTTTTCAGTGCACCTGAATATTTACCAAGACAGACTATATTCTAAGTCATAAACTAAATCTCAATACATTTAAAAGGTTTCAAGACAAGTTTGTTCTCTGGCACAATGAAATTCAAGTAGAAATCAATAGCAGAAAGATCACTAGAAAATTCCCTAATATTTAGAAACAAAATACCACATTTTTAAATCAACAAAAAAAAAGTAAGCAAAAAAGAAATTAGAAAATATTTCACACTGAATAAAAATGAAAATACACCAAAAGTGTAGAATGCAGCTAAAGGAGTTATTAAAGGAAAATTAATAACACTAAATTTATATGGAGCAAGAATAAAAATGTGAAATTAATTATCTTATCTTTCACATTAAAAATCTCATAAAAAAGAGAAAACTAAATGAAGAAAAAAAGAAATACTAAAGATCAGAGGATAAATCAATGAAATAGAAACTCAGAAAGATAATATAAAAGTCAATGAGCCCTGGAAGGTGTGGCTCAGTGATAGAGAGTCTGCCCTGACAACAAAGAATCATGGGTTCGATTCAAAGTCATGGGTTTGATTCAAGGTCAAGGGCTGCAGGTCAATCCCAGACGCCTGGGGGTGTGTGGGAGGCAACCCATCAATGTGTCTCTTGCACATCAATGTTTCTCTCTCTCTCACTCCTTCCCTCCCTCTCTTCTTCTTCTCTCTAAAAATCTTTGGGGCCGTGGGGATCAATGAAAGCAGAAGCAAATTCTTTAAGATCAATAAAATTTATAAACCTCTAGTCAGTTTGATCAGAAAAACAGTAAGGAGACAAATTATCAATTTTAGGAATTATAGAAATGACAGTTTCTACAATTTTAAGTATTAAAAAGGAAATGGGACAATACTATTTTGAACAACTGTATTCCAATAAATTTGACAACTTAGATGAAATGGACAGATTCTTTAAAAGACACAAACTACCAAAGTTCACTCAATAACAAACAGGTAATCTGAATAGCCCAATATCTATTAACTAAGTAGAATTTATAGTTAAAATCTTCAAATCAAAAAGAAAATTAACTGTTTCTAAATGACTTCACTGTTAAAATTTTACCAAACATTTAAAAAAGAAATAGTACCAATTCTACCCAAAGTCTTCCAAAATTTGAAGAAAGATAATATTTCCAAACTCGTTTTTTTAGGGCCAATATTACCCTGATACCACAACCAAAAGACATTGCAAAAAAAGAAAAGAAAGAAAACTGTAGACTAATACTCCCTCCAAAACATAGATGCAAACATTCTTAACAAAACTTAATGTTGAAATATGTCCAGAGCTCAATCATTGGTCCTCTCCTCTTTCAACATTCACTTGATGATCTCATTCAGACTCTTTGATTTAAATGCCATCTATATGCTAACAACTTGCAGCTCAGTGCTCTTCCAGAACTTCAGACTTATGTGGCCCACTGCCTATTCAACACCTTCACACTAATGTCTTACAGATATATCAAACCTTTCATGGCCAAGACCAACACTCCTGATCTTCCCATACCCCTTTTCAATCTTGTCCATTTCATTTGATGACAATCTCATCTTTTCCATTTGCTCACTCCTAGAACCTTGCAGTCATCTTTAACACTTTTCATATCCCATATTGAATTAATCAGAAAATCTTGTTGGATGTACCTGCAAAATATATCCAAAATCTAACCACTTTGCATCACCACTACCACCCTGGTCTAAATCTCAATTGTCTCTCACCTAGGTTACTGCAATAGCCTCCTAACTGGTCTCTCCATTATACTGTTACCTCTAGTATTTACTAAACAGCAGCCAAATTGATCCTTTTAAAATGTAAATCATATCATGTTACTCCTTTGCCCAAAACTATCCAAATGGTTCCTCTTTTCATTCAGAGTAAAAGCCAAAGTTCTTACAATGTCCCATAGGGCTCTGCATTCTCTTTCATGTTAACTCTGACCTTCTCTCCTCCTTCACTCTGCCTCATTTACCCACTTTGTTATAACTACCCAGGCTTTCTTGCTGTATCTTACAAATATCATATATATTCTAATTTGAATGACATTTACTCGAGCTATTCTTTTTCTTTGGAACATTCTTCTCCCTGGTGTCCATTTGACTCTCTTATCTTCTCAATTAAACCTACCCTGACCTCCTTTTATATATTGTAATCTGAACCTTTATTGCCTCACTTTCAATGTTTGCACAGCATTTTATCATCTAGATTATTATATAACTGACTTATGTATTACATTTATGGTTTATTGCATATCTCCTCCAACTGGAACATAAGCTCCTCAAGGAATCTTTGTTTTGTGCCTTGATGACCCCCAAGAGCCTTGAACAGCCTAGTCCATTGAAAGTCCTCCATGTAGTCAATCAAATGTTTGTTGAATTAATGTTGAATGAATGAAATATTACTCTTACTACCATGTGAATACTGGATTTTAGTGTGGCAAGTATTTAGGAAGTTACTGCAGTGGTTAAAGTGAGAGACACTGGTAGTCTGCTCTAGGGTGGTAGTAGTGGTGATAGAAGTGACAATAAAAATGTAGTTTGCAAACATTTATAATGATAGATTAAATGAAATGAAAGGATAAGAGGTAGGAGAAGGAAACAAATCAAGACTAATCCTTAGATTTCTTGGGTGAGCATCAGTTGGCTAATTATGCTATGCATGGTTGAGAGGGTAGGAAAACAAATGTAATGTGTGAATCAAGAGTCAATATTGAATGGTAAGTTTGAGATACCTATGAGCCATCTAAAAGAGGCAATTTCAAGCAAATGGTTAGATAGAGTAAAAATAAAAGTTCTTGGCTATGTTTGGAAATATTGGAATTATCAGTATAAAAATATAATTTAATCTATAGGAATGATCAGATGAGAGCATAGGTATATTTTAATGATATCTTAAAGAGGCTCTTACTCTACCTCTTAGATAAGGGTAAAGGTGGCAATCAGGGAGGTGGGAGGAAATAGCATGCATGAGCCAAAAGACACGTGTTTCAAGAAGTTGTCAAATGTGTATTGGCTTTAATTACACAGACATGACTGGTAGATGCAGTCTCAGTGTAGTGGTGAGGGTAGAAGCCATGTTGTAGTATACTATTATGCCTCCTTGCAATCTTATTATGGCACAAAGTAAAATTCCTATAATCTTTCAACCAAATCAAGTCAAACCAGTTACACATTTACCCACTCATGGGTAACAAAATATAAGAAGTGGTAGATAATAGCAAGTCATGTGGGTCCAAAGTTGCCTTTTGAGTTTAGGGAGCTAGGTAGTATGTTGGGCTAGTAGTAACAGCAAGTGGTTCCACCTTTGCATCATAGAATCTAAGGAGTGGAAAGAACATTGAAGGAACATCCCAGAGAGAAAAACTGCATGTCAAGCACATCTATTCTGATCTACCATTGCACTTCTTCCTGATGATTTGAATAATCTCAGAGGCCCATTGCAATCCAGGCAGCCCTTACTAGTTGACCACACTTGTCATGGGAATTGAACCCGTTTGCCACCCCTATTCCAAGTCCAATCTCCTTGTCTGATCTCATTTACTTCATCTCTATAAGAGTACAAGAAGTCTTGTGGCTTCTGCTTCAAAGGGAGTAGAGACTTCTATCTTCTTTTGAGGTTAAACCAAAAGCTGTTCCCACTACTTTTCACTCCTTAGAAGTTACTGGAACTCAAAGAGCCATCATAATTTTTTTGTCCCCATTTGTCAATATTTCAGGTATTTGAAGACAACTATTATGTTTCCCTAGAATTTTTTCCTCTCCAGTAGAAACAACCTTAGCACCTTTATCAAAGGATCTAATCCTATATAATAAAAGGTTAATATGCAAATCGACCAAACGGCAGAACGACCAGTCGCTAAGATGCGCACTGACCACCAGGGGGCAGACACTCAATGCAGGAGCTGCCCCCTGGTGGTCAGTGCACTCCCACAGGGGGAGCGTTGCTCAGCCAGAAGCCAGGCTCATGGCTGGCGAATGCAGTGGCAGTGGCAGAAACATCTCCCGCCTCTGTGGCAGCGCTAAGGATGTCTGACTGACAGCTTAGGCCCCGTCAGTAGGACATCCCCCAAGGGCTCCTAGACTGCAAGAGGGTGCAGGCTGGACTGAGAGAACCCCCCCTCCCCGCCCCCAGTGCACGAATTTCGTGCACCGGGCCTCTAGTATTACATAATTTCTAATCTCACACCATCTCATTTACAATTACCAGCACTTCATTTGTCTGGAAAACATACACACCTCCATCATCATGCTTTGCATGCTCAGAATGAACTAGAAAACTGGAATACTGACCCTAATCAATAAACAAAAACACATCTATATCTAACTTACATTTAGTCCCAGCAACCAGATGCTAGAAGTTTTCCCCCAAGGACGGTAGGGAAGTAAGAACAAGTCTAAAGGGCTCCATGGGGATAAAGGAGATCATGCAAAGCAAGCATACGTTCCAGCTGTTGGAACTTTGGCAGTCTAACTACTGAGTAGAACAGATGATACATTCCAGGATGTTTTTCCCTTGGGCCATGTAAATTTAAGGACTGAAATATTTAGCAGAATAAAAACAGGTTCTGAATAAAATTATAGCATATTGAAGATGAATACATTTGGTTCCAATAGTCTCATAAAACAGACTACATTATATTGTAGACAATTTTAAAATATAGGAAACACTATTATCAAAACCCCTTAAGAATTTCAGAAGAAAAAACTTTACTTGATTTTTCAGATTTCTTATCAGTTAATTTATTAGAGCAATATGGACAGGTACTCAAAATAAAAGCATTATATATTTTTTCCAAATATATTTTAAATTCCTTAAGGGCAAGGACCATTTTTTCTTTCTTGCATTTCATCCATTAATTGGAATATAAAGAATATTCAAGCCTAGGTGGCATGGCTTAGTGGTTGAGCATCTACCTATGAACCAGGAGGTCACGGTTCGATTCCCAGTCAGGGCATATGTCCGGATTGCAGGCTCAGTCCCTAGGGTGGGGCATGCAGGAGGCAGCCAATCAATGATTCTCTCTCATCAATGTTTCTCTCTCTCCCTCTCCCTTCCTCTCTGAAATCAATTAAAAAAGACTTCTTAAAAAGAATATTCAAATTACGTGTCTATTCCCAAGTGCCCATCAGATGAGTGGATAAATAAGCTGTGGTGCATTATTACAACAGAATACTATTCAGCTGTAAAAAATGAAGAAATATTACCTTCTGCTACAGCATGGATAGACCTGGAAAGTATTATGCTAAGTGAAATAAGCTAGTCAGAGAAAGGCAAGTATCATATGTGGAATGTAATGAACAAAATAAACTAACAAACAAAATAGAAACAGACTCATAGGTACAGAGGACAGACTGACAGCTGTCAGAGGGGAGGGGGTAGGAAGGCTGGGTGAAAAAAAAGGTGAAGAGATTAAGAAAAATTTATATATATATGTTTTGGTAAAATATATATATATATATATATATATATATATATAGAGAGAGAGAGAGAGAGAGAGAGAGAGAGAGAGAGAGAGAGACACAAACAACAGTATGGTGACAGCCAGAGGGAGAGAGGGTGGGGGAAGGTGAAATGAGCAAATTAGGGTAAATGGGAATAGAAAGAGACTTTACTTTGGGTGATGGGCACACGATGTAGTGTGCAGACGATGTTTTGTTGAGTTGAACACTTGAAACTTGTACGGTTTTTTTAACCAATGTCACACCAATGAACTAAAAATAAAATTATGAGCTTATTAACATAGAAATCATTAATGAATGAAAACTTTTTATAAGCATAGGAAATGTCTAAAACTTTTGGTTAATCTTCAGTGTCTTTATTACTTACTGATCAGTAGAAAAAAACAAAAATTTCAAATGGTTATTTGGAAACTAGAGGCCCAGTGCACAAATTCGTGCATGGGGGTGGGGGGTTCCAGCCGACCTGGGATCGGGGCCAGACCTGTCAGGAGGAGGAGACAGCAGGAGGCTGGCCTGCCAGCCCCACCCCCAAATGGTGGGGGACCATCGGGGGCGGGGCCAGCTGGGAGGAGGGGCCGCAGGTGGTTGGCCAGCCTGCCCCGCCCCTATGGGAGTAGGGGAGGCAATTAGGGGTGCGGCTGGCCAGGGAGAGGGGCCGCAGGTGGTTGGCCAGCCGGCCTTGCCCCTGATCAGGGTGGGGGGCCAATCTGGGGTGGGGTTGGGCAGGGGAAGGGGCTGCAGGAGGATGGCTGGCTGGCCCTGCCTCCTATGGGGGGGGGGGGCAATCAGCGATGAGGCCAGCTGGGGGGAGGGGCTGTGGGCCAATCTGGGTGGGGGCGAGCTGATCGGGGGTGGGGGGAGGGATTGAAAGGGGGTTGACCAGCATCCCAGCCCTCCATCAGGGTGGAAGAGGCCGATCAGAGGCAGGGCCAGCTGGGGTGAGGGGCAGTGGGAGGTTGGCCACCGGCCCCACCCCCTGACTGCAGTGGGCGTTATAGCTACTGGTCGTTCTGGTCATTACAGCGTTACGGTTGCTGGCTTTTTATATAGATTGATGACCTATTCCTTTTGTGTACCCCACTGATAAGCATAAGCAGCTTATACAAATCACTTTAAAAAACATTAAGGCCTTCTATTTGCACAAGACAAGAGGAACATCTTATTTTAATTTTTTTCTTAATCTTGTCTTCTCTTCCTTAACTCTCTGTCTTTGCTACTAACTTTTTAAGATCATCAGCAGTTTCTCTTAAATAACATTCTGTTACTGAGAAACCTGATCTCTTTATAGGACATCATGAATGTTTAGTTTGGGCTTAGAGTTTTCCAGCCTTGCTTTTTTCCTTTTTCTTCACTCAATGTATGACCCCATTGTTTCAGTTTCCAGTAAGTCTTGTCACTCCATTAATGAAAAAGAATGGAATCACACTGGCTTAGTCCCACATCTCATGAGAAACAAGTCAGCTGGCCATACATAAAGCTTAAAATTCATAAAGCTTCTTAAATAATAAGTTGTCAGAATAACTTTGGCAGTGGTTGAGTAATTTGAAAAATTAGATTTAAATACTTCCTGAGAGTGAGTTTAGGGAATCTTGATTTTGATCTTTCTGAAATAAATACTTACAAAAATGAAAAATCTTTACAATAAAATTACGTAAAACTATGGGCAAGAAACTAGGGAATGAAATACTCTCAAAGATACAAGGATACAGAGCCCCACGTCCGCCCCGGCCCCAGCCCCAATCCCTGCTCCCAGCCCCACGTCCGCCCCAGGCCCGGCCCCGGCCCCGGCCCCAGCTCTACGTCCGATCCAGGCCCGACCCCGGCCCCGACCCCAACCCCTGCAAAAAAAAAAAAGATACAAGGATACAGAGCAAACAATGCTATTACTTTTTGTGTAAATAAAATTTGAACTTTTCTTACATAACTTACTACATCCCCTCATCTTTAGCCAGAAGATTCTTTTAAAAGCATGTGTTATTATGTCCTTTCATACTGCAGAGACAAAAATAATTTGTAAGCTGGATATATCTATGTCACTCACTTCAATTTTATTAGTATTTTTAATTAAATTTATTGGGATGGCATTAGCGCTTTCAAAGTAAATTGCTAAAGAAAAAAACTCAAATGACCAAGAAGCATTATCAGAAAATTACCAATCTCATTATTGTTGTATTATTTAAACAACTGAAAGTTGAAATAATATACCTTATTCTCTTTCTTAAAGTTAAAAATAAAAAATTATAATACCCATACTCTTGCTGATACACTCAGTTTGGTACTTTTTTAATTTATTCGGATGGTATTGGTTAATAAGATTATATAGGTTTCAAGTGTATATTCTATGATACATGATCTGTATACTGCATTGTGTACCCACCACCCAATGTCAAATAATCTCCCATCACCATATATGTGGCTCCCTTTACCTTTACTATCCTAACCCATTTCCCTCTGGTACTCACCATGCTGTTATCTGTGTCTATGAGTTTCAGTTTTATAGCCCACATTAGTGAAATTATATGGTTCTTTGCTTTCTAACTTATTTCACTTAACATATATTCCCAAGGTCCAACCATATTGTTACAATGGCAGTATTTCATCTTTTCTTATGGCTAAATAGTATTCCATTGTACATGTGTACCACATTTTCTTTATCCAATCGTCTATTGAAGAATACTTTGGTTGTTTCCATGCATTGGCCATGTGAATAATGCTGCAATGAACATAAGGATGCAAAAATCTTTGAGAATAAATATTTTCAAATTTTTCAGGTAGGTAACTAGAAAAGAGGTTGCTAGGTCATATGATAACTCTTTTCTTAATTTTCTGAGGAACCACCATACTGTTTTCTATAGTGGCTATACCAGTTTATATTTCCACCAGCAGTCAATGAAGGCTCCTTCTTCTCCAACACTTTTATTACTTGTCTTGTTGATAATAGCCATTCTAACAGGTGTGAGATGATATCTTATTGCAGTTTTGATTTGCATTTCCTTAAAAGCTAGTGAAGTTGGGCATCCTTTCATATGTCTGTTGGCCATTTGTATGTCTTCTGAGAGAGTGTCTGTTCAGGTCCTTTGCCCAATTTTTAATTGGATTGTTACTTTGTTTGGTGTTGCGTTGTATGAGTTCATTATATATTTCGTATATTAACCCCTTGCCAGAGCTGTTGTTTACAAATATCTTCTCCATTCAGTTGGTTGCCTTTTGTTTTGTTGGCAGTTTGTTTTGCTGTGCAGAAGCTTTGTAGTTTGGAATATTCCATTCACTTATTTTTGCCTTTACTTCCCTTGCTGGTTTTATTAGTTTTTAAATGATATCCTTATAATGTGTGTTTGAGTGTGCTCCTATCCATTTGCATGCACCCTTCTAAGATGGGAGCTTCTTTTCTTGATTCTTTTTTTTTAATGTTATATATTTTATTTTTTTATACTGTTGGTTTTTTGCTGTTACTTTCTTTTTTTAAATCTTTATTGTTCAGATTTTACAGATGTCCCCTCTTTTTTCCCTCCATAGCTCCCCTCTACCCAGTTCCCACCCCACCCCAGGCCCTTGCCACCCCACTGTCCATGTCCATAGGTACTGCATACATGCATATAAGATCTTTGTCCAATTTCTTCCCATACCCCTTCCCCCCAAGAATTGTCAGTCCACTCCATTTCCATGCCCCTGATTCTATTACATTCACCAGTTATTCTGTTCATCAGGTTTTTTATTCATTTGATTTTTAGATTCACTTGTTCATCGATATGTATTTATTGTCATTTTGTTGTTCATAATTTTTTATCTTTACCTTTTTCTTCTTCTTCCTCTTCTCAAAGAATACCCTTCAGCATTTCATATAATACTGGTTTGGGGATGATGAACTCCTTTAGCTTTTTCTTGTCTGTGAAACTCTTTATCTGACCTTCAATTCTAAATGATAATTTTGCTGGGTAGAGTAATCTTGGTTGTAGGTTCTTGCTATTCATCACTTTGAATATTTCTTGCCACTCCCTTCTGACCTGCATAGTTTCTGTTGAGAAATTAGCTGACAGTTGTATGGGCACTCCCTTGTAGGTAAACTGTTTTTCTCTTGCTGCTTTTAATAGTATCTCTTTGTCTTTTGCCCTTGGCATTTTAATTATGATGTGTCTTGGTGTGGTCCACTTTGGATTCCTCTTGTTTGGGGTTCTCTGGGCTTCCTGGACTTGTAAGTCTATTTCTTTCACCAGATAGGGGAAGTTTTCTGTCATTATTTCTTCAAATAGGTTTTCAATATCTAGCTCTTTCTCTTCTTCTGGCATCCCCATAATTCAGATGTTGGTACTCTTGAAGTTAGCCCAGAGGCTCCTTACATTATCTTCATATTTTTGGATTCTTTTTTCTTTATGCTCTTCCAGTTGGGTGTTTTTTGCTTCCTTGTATTTCAGATCTTTGACTTGATTCTTGTGATCCTCTAGTCTAAAGTTGAATCTCTATATATCGTTTTTATTTCAGTCAATGTATGCTTAATTTCTGACTGGTCCTTTTCCTTTTTTTTTTTTTTTTTTTTTTTGGTATTCTCACTAAGATACTTGAGGGTCTCAATAAGTTCCTCAGAGGTTTCTAGAAGATTCTTGAGTAACCTTATAACTATGGTTTTGAACTCTATATCCAGTAGTTTGCTTTCTTCCATTTCTTTCATTTGTGACCTGTTTCTTTGTCTCTGCATTTTGGCTGCTTCCCTGTTTGTTTCTATGTATTGGGTAGCTGTTAAGTCTCCTTGAGTTGATAGAGTAGCCTTGTGTAGTAGGTGTCCTATAGGTCCCAGACTATAGTCTCAGTTTTTTCATTCCTTGTCCTTTGTTCTTTCCACCATGTCATATTGATTCCATACCTCTTTTGCAAATCTAGACATGTTTTAATGTAAACTAGAACTCCTTCATTTAATAAGGAATCAAAAAATATTTCCATAATCTACTAGAAAAATTATTTGGAAATCATTTAATTCCCACTGGCAATTAGAAGTCAAAATCCTCATGTAAGTTATTTAAAAGTTTCTCACCACAGCAGGTGTGGCTCAGTGGTTGAACATCAACCCATGAACCAAGAGGTTACAGTTAAATTCCTGGTCAGGGCATATGCCTGGGTTGCAGGCTCAATCCCCAGTAGGGGGCATGCAGGAGGCAGTCAATCAGTAATTCTCCATTGCACAGAGATCCAAGATGGCGGCCGACAGGATGGCACTGAGGGAGAGAGGGTGAGTGAGTGAGGTAGCAAAAGGGGAGTGCGTGAACATGTGGGGCGTATGTGTATGTGAGTGAGAGACAGTTATATTCCACGGGACTGTTGGGGTGGGGGCTGGCGACCAGGCTCCCCTAGCCAGGCAGCCTCTTCTACCACTACAATCTCTCCTCGGGTGGCCAGCTCTGCCACAGAGACCATGCCATCTTGAAGGGGAGAGTGGCTGTGACTGGGAGCCCAGCCTCACCTTCACCCAGGAAGACCTCGGACACCACCCAGGACCATAAGGCCACACTGGCCAGGGACCTGCTGCCTCGGCTGCCAACTCATAAACACCGAGACTCCAGCCTCCCCGGCCATGGGCTCCTAAAAAGTTTGTCCAGGAGGAGACAAGGTCGCAGCTGAATAGGCGGATGTGTCCTGCACCTTCTCACAGAGCAGATAGAAGAGACAGCTGAATCAAATAACATCCACCCCAGAAGTGGTGAATTAAACAGAGCTAGGGACACAATCAATCCATGACCAGAAAGGATGAGGGACACCTGGAGAATAGTAGGATCAGGGATCTGGGCTGAAGAGAGAGATGTGCAACCACTGGGACTAGAGGGTTAGAAGGAAACTGCTTTACCAAATCTACGTCACTTGGGAACATGTGTAACACTTGACTGTGGAAGGGGGTCCACAGGGCTACTGGCAGCTGGGGACTCTAGATCTTAGTCCACAGCCATGGGAGTCTGCGCCCAGAAAGGCAGCCTGAGGTTCTGTACTGGCCACACAGTGCCAGTGCTGAGGAGAGACACACAGCAGTGTGGTTGCACTTATCTTTATATTTTCCTTGCTTTTACTCACTAAACCCAGTACATAGGTAACAAACACTCACTGAGACTGTGGTGTAGGGGAAGGTGGTTTTGTGGAAGCTGGGGAGCAAAATAGGGAAAGGCGACTAGGAAGCCAGTTCTGGGACAGTCCAGTCCCTCCAACCCTGAACAGCTATTTTTCTCCTGAAGACGGGGCTCCTCCTAGCAGCACAACTGCACCCAGCCTTGAGCTCAGCAGGGAAACAAGGATTGTAAATACCCCCAGGGAGCCCTCGGGGACTGGGTTGAGGGGCTATTTGGTCCCGGAAACTAATACAGTAACACTGCCACCTAGAGCCCATGTCAGAAATAGACACTTGTGCAAATATGACTGAAAGCAGGCAGAAAAACAAAGCAGGCAGATTGATCCCACCTGCCTGAAACCAAGGTTGTGGAGTCCGACAGAGAGGAGCGGTTAATCACTGGGAACTTCAACACGGTGCTGACTACCTAACAGGAAACTGAGATGTGGCAGACAGAACAGTAGAGAAGGGTCTTAAACCAGCCCCCATGGGACATTAAAACCCAGCTGAAGCGAACAACACTTTATTACTTCACTCTTTTGTTTTATCTTTTACTTAAGAAATTAAATTTTTTGCCAAAACCGGTTTGGCTCAGTGGATAGAGCGTCGGCCTGCGGACTGAAAGGTCCAGGTTCGATTCCGGTCAAGGGCATGTACCTTGGTTGCAGGCACATCCCCAGTAGGGGGTGTGAAAGAGGCAGCTGGTCGATGTTTCTCTCTCATCAATGTTTCTAACTCTCTATCCCTCTCTCTTCCTCACTGTAATAAATCAATAAAATATATTTTTTAAAAAAAAGAAATTAAATTTTTTTCTTTTTTATTTTCTTTATTTTATTATTATTATTATTTTACTAGATGCTCAATGCATGAAATTCATGGGGGGGGGGGTGGTCTCTCAGACCAGCCTGCACCCTTTTGCAGTCCAGGATCCCCACATGACCAGTCATTCTGCCGTTGGGTCAATTTGCATATTCGTCTTTTATTATGTAGGATTATTATTTATTTTTTAATCTTTTATTTCTTTTGGATTACTGTTCTACACTCTATTTTTATTTTTATTTTTTATCATTATTTTACTTTATCTCATTTTTTTCTCATTGCCAACTTTTTCTTCCTCACTTCCTTTTTCATCCTGTTTCTTTTCTCAAGTTCCTACTTCAGTTTTTCTCACTCTTTTCTTTTTACTCCTTGTTCAAAATTTATCTTCGTTATCTGCTGTATTGACTCCTTACTATTATAGTAGTCTCTGTTGGCTTACTCATATATCTAACTTCCTCTCCCCTGCTCCAAGTCCATGCACCCTTCTCTTTTCTCTTTCTGGGCTAGCCAATATTTTTTTCTTGTTGTTTGTTTGTTTTTGTTTTATTTTTATTTTATGCTTTTGTTTTTTTCTCTTCTCACTTGCTCTCTTCTTCTACTAATAGCTTAGTTTCACTCACCAAACTCAAGGCTATCTGCCCTCTACTCTATTCTCCTTTTCCAAAAATAGGTTAATATATAGATAGATTAAATAAAGGGGAAATTTTTTCCTTATATATATTTTAATATGTATTTTAACTATTATTGTTTTTTAAATTAATTAATTTTTTTATTTTATTGAGTATTTTGTTTTTTACTTTTCTTCTTATACACTCATTCTCTTTCTACTTCCTCTATACTGAATCATGGCCATTCCCCCATTCATTCAATTCATTTACCTTACCTTCTGGAAATAAGCTCTGCCTCTTCAGATTCAGTTGCCTCCACCTCTTTTTTTCTGAGTGTTTGTTGTTTGCATTTTTTGGTTTATTTGTTGGTTTTGTGGAGTTTTCTCCCCATTATGTATATTGTTTCCCCCTTTTTTTCCTTTCTCTCTTACCTTTTCCTTTTCTCAATATCATTTTTGTGCTCTTTTCTCTCCCTAATACTCTTTTCTCTGGTGGTCACCTTTATTTGGGGTAATTGGTGTCATGTCTTGTATCCTCTGTTTCCTGTCTTGTAGAGTTGTATTTTGTGCATTTTGGTCAATGTGGTAGAGTGAGCCACATAACCAGACTCCCTGAGAAGAGCAAAAATGGGGAGACAAAAAAACAGCCACCATACGAAATAAAAGGAGAAATCACCAGAAAAGAAAGGAAACAAAATGGAGGCAAGCAATTTGTCAGAGAAAGAATTAAGAGCAATCGTCATAAGGATGCTGTAAAGGAGGGAAGACAATTTCAACAACATATGTAAGAATCAAGAGGAAATGAAGAATAACCGAGATAAAATGAAGAATGACATCGCTGCAATAAAGAACACAACAGAAAGCATCAACAGTAGAATAGAAAAAACTGAGGACTGCATCAGCAAGCTAGAAGACAAGGTAGGAAAAAACACCCAAGTAGAGCACCAACTGGAAAAAACATTAAAATGCAGGAGGAGAGCCTAAGGGAGCTTTGGGACAACACTAAATGAAACAACATCTGCATAATAGAGATGCCAGAAGGAAACTGAAGAAGGAATAGAAAACCTGTTTGAAGAAATAATGACAGAAAACTTCCCTGATATTGGGAAGAAAAAGAAATCACACAAGTCCAAGAAGCTCACAGAGCCCCAAACAAGATGAACCCCAAAAACACCAATACCAAGACACGTCATAATTAAATTGGCAAACTCCAATGACAGAGTAAGAATCTTAAAGGCTAACAGAGAGAGATAGAAAGTTACCTATAAGGGATCTCCCATTAGACTATCAACTGATTTCTCAATAGAAACACATCAGGCCAGAAGGGAATGGAAAGAAATATACAAAGTGATGTAAAGCAAAGGACTGAATCCAAGAATACTATACCCAGAAAGGCTATCATTCAAAATTAGAGGTGAAATCAGAAACTTCACAAACAAAAAAGGGCTAAGGGATTTTATTACCACCAAGCCAGCAATGCAAGAAATGCTAAAGGGACTGCTGTAGAAAGAAGAAATAGGAAGGGAAGAAGGAACACAAGCATAAAGAATAAAAATGGCAACAAACAAGCACCTACCAATAATAACCTTAAAGATAAATGGATTAAATGCTCTAATAAAAAGACATAGGGTAGCTGAATGGATAAGAAAATATGACCCATATGTGCTGTTTACAAGAGATATACCTCAGAATAAAGGACTCACACAGACTGATAAATTTCAGGCGGATAAAAATGAAAACAAAGCTGGGGTAGCAATACTTATATCTGACAAATTAGATCTCAAAGTGAAGGTCATAACAAGAAATAAGGAAGGCCACTTCATAATACTAATGAAAGCAATTCAGCAAGAGGATATAACTCTGGTAAACATATATGCACCCAATACAGAAGCACCCAAATACATAAAAAAACTTCAGGAAGATATCAAGGGAGAGATCAACAGCAATATAGTCATAGTAGGGGACTTCAATATCCCACTATCACCATTGGAAAAATCCTCTAAACAAAAAATCAGCAAAGAGACATCAATCCTAAATGACTCACTAGATCAGATGGAATTAATTGACATAGTCAGAACATTTCACCCCGAAGCCACAGAATATACAGTCTTCTCAAGTGCACATGGGACATTTTCAAAGATAGACCACATATTGGGACACAGGCAAAGTCTCATCAAATTCAAGAAGATAGAAATAATATCAAGCATCTTCTTAGATCACAGTGGCATAAAACTAGAAATCAACTACAATAAAAACAATGAAAAAAATAAAAAACTTGGAGGCTAAACAGAATGCTATTAAACAATAATTGGGTTGCCAAGGAGATCAAAGAAGAAATAAAAATATCCTGGTAACAAATGATAATGAAAAAACAACAATCCAAAATCTATGGGACACAATGAAAGCAGTCCTGAGAGGGAAGTTCATAGCTCTACAGGCCTACCTCAAAAAAAAAAAAAAGGGGGGGGGGAAATGGTAATATTATCCAACTCAAAGAATTAGAAAGAGAGCCTCAAGAAAAGCCCAGAGTAAACAGAAGGAAAGAAATAATGAAAATCAGAGCAGAAATAAATGACAGAGACGAAAAAAAAAAATCAATAAAACCAAGAGCTGGTTCTTTGAAAGGATAAACAAGATTGATGAACCTCTAGCCAGGCTCACCAAGAAACAAAGAAAGAGGACCCAAATAAACAAAATCAGAAATGATAGAGGTGAAGTAACAACCGACCCCACAGAAATACAAATGATTATTAAAAAGTACTATGAAAAACTCTATTCCAACAAACTGGACAACCTTGATGAAATGGACATATTCTTAGAAAATACAAGCTTCCAAAACTCAATCACGAAGAATAAAAACCCTGAATAGGCCAATAACTACCGAAGAAATTGAAGCAGCAATCAAAAATCTTCCAGCAAACAAAAGCCTTGGCTTTACAGGGGATTTCTACCAAACATTCAAAGAAGAACTAAAAACCTATCCTCCTTAGACTATTCCAAAAAAATTGAAGAGGAAGGCACACTTCCATGCTATTTCTATGAAGCCAGCATTACCCTAATTCCAAAACCAGATAAAGACACCACAAAGAATGAGAACTACAGGCCAATATACTTGATGAACGTAGATGCTAAAATCCTCAACAAAATTCTAGCAAATCAGATCCAGCATTACATTAGAAAGATCATACATCATGACCAAGTGGGATTTATTCCGGGGGTGCGAGGATGGTACAATATCCGCAAATCAATAAACGTGACACATCACATAAACAAATTGAGAGACAAAAATCACATAATCTTATCAATCAATGAAGAAAAAGCATTTGACAAAATTCAACACCCTTTCTTTATAAAAACTCTCAGCAAAGTGGAAATAGAGGAATCATACCTCAACATGATAAAAGCCTTATATGACAAATCCACAGCCAACATCATACTCAACGGGCAAAATCTAAAACCATTTCCCCTAAAAACAGAAACAAGACAGGGATGCCCACTTTCACCACTCCTGTTCAACATAGTACTGGAAGTGCTAGCCATAGTGATCAGACAAGAAGAAGAAATAAAAGTCATCCAAATTGGAAAAGAAGAAGTAAAACTGTCATTCACAGATGACATGATACTATACATAAAAAACCCCAAAGACTTCATCAAAAAAACTACTAGACCTAATAAATGAATTCAGCATTGTAGCAGGATACAAAATCAACACTCAGAAATCTATGGCCTTTTTATACACCAATAATGAAATCACAGAAAAAGAAACAACAAAAAAAACAATCCCATTTACCATTGCACAAAAAAAAAATAAGATACCTGGGAATAAACTTAGCTAAGGAGGTAAAAGACCTGTACTCAGAAAACTAATGGACACTGAAAAAAGAGATAGAAGATGATATAAACAAATGGAAGAACATACCATGTTCATGGATTGATAGAATCAACATCATTAAAATGTCCATACTACCTAAAGCAATCTACAGATTCAATGCACTCCCCATTAAAATATCAATGGCATATTTCACAGATCTAGAACAAACTCTCCAAAAATTCATCTGGAATACAAAAAAGACTCTGAATAGCCACAGCAATCCTGAGAAAGAGGAACAAAGTAGGAGGGTTCTCAATACCAGATATCAAGCTGTTTTACAAAGCCAATGTTCTCAAAATTGCCTGTTACTGGCACAAAAACAGACATATAGACCAATGGAATAGAATAGAGAACCCAGAAACTGACCCAAACCACTAGGCTCAATTAATATTTGACAAAGGAGGCAAGAGCATACAATGGAGTCAAGACAGTCTCTTCAATAAATGGTGTTGGGAAAATTGGACAGATACATGCAAAAAAATGAAACTAGACCACCAACTTACATCATACACAAAAATAAACTCAAAATGCATAAAGGACTTAAACATACAATAGGAAACCATAAAAATATTAGAGGAATCCACAGGCAGCAAAATCTCAGACATATGCTGAAGCAATTGTCTTCACCGATACAGTTCCTAGGGTAAAGGAAACTAAGGAGAAAATAAACAAATAGGACTACATCGAAATAAAAAGCTTCTGCACAGCAAAAGAAACCATCAACAAAACAATAAGAAAGCCCACTGCATGGGAAAACATATTTGCCAGTGCTATCTCAGATAAGGGTTTAATCTCCCAAATTTACGGGGAACTCATAAAACTTAACAAACGGAAGATAAACAATCCAATCAAAAAATGGGCAAAGGACCTAAATAGACACTTTTCCAAAGAGGACATACAGAAGGCCCAGAGACATATGAAAATAGCTCCAAGGCACCAATCATCTGAGAGATGCAAATCAAAGCAACAATGAGGTACCATCTCAAACCTGTCAGAATGGCTATCATCAACAAATCAACACACGACAAGTACTGGTGAGGATGTGGAGAAAAAGGAACCCTCTTGCACTGCTGGTGGAAATGCAGACTAGTGCAGCCACTGTGGAAAACAGTATAGAGTTTCCTCAAAAAGTTAAAAATGGAACTCCCATTTGACCCAGTAATCCCACTTTTAGGGGTATATCTAAGAAACCAGAAACACCAATCAGAAAGGATATATGCACCCCTATGTTCATAGCAGCACGATTTACAATAGCTAAGATTTAGAAACAGCCTAAGTGCCCTTCAGTAGATGAGTGGATTAGAAAACTGTGGTACATCTACACAATGGAATATTATGCTGCTATAAAAAAGAAGGAACTTTTACCATTTGCAACAGCATGAATGGAACTGGAGAGCATTATGCTAAGCAAAATAAGTCAGTTGGAGAAAGATAAATATCACATGATCTCACTCATATGTGGGATATAATGAACAACATAAACAGATGAACAAAAATAGATCCAGAGACTAGGTACTACTGAACAGACCATCCAATCTCAGAGAGAAGGCAGGGGCAGGGCGGGGGGGAGGTTAGAGATCAACCAAAGGACTTGTATGCATATATGTTAGCATAAACAATTGACAGAGACACTGGGCAGGTGGGGGCTTGTCCTGGAGGGTGGGTATGGCGGGAGGGGGGGTGAGGAGTCAATCAGGGGAAAAATAGACATATGTAATACTTTAAACAATAAAAATATAAAATAAAATAAATAATTCTCATCTTTGATGTTTCTATTCCTCTCCCTTCCTCTCTCTGAAATAAATAAAAAATAAATAAAAACATATAAAAGTTTCTCCTATTAACCTCTGAAAAAAGGATTTGCTAATCTGATCTTTTGCCTCCCCTAAATATCTTTTAAAACCATGTATAAACTGTGCAAACAATCTCCATTTTATACATAAATGTATTTTATGTATAAGATTATTTTTCTTATCTTTAACCTTTTCTATGTCTTAGTCAGCACTTCTTATTTCCTCTTTAACAGCTACAGCTATTGAGTGAGAAGAAAGAACTTTCTTGTAACTGGTAAAGTGTCAGTTAAACACATAGCACCTTTTTCCCTCTACATACAACCTCTCCTCCATTTTTTAAAGTCTAGTCTCCAGAAATGTATCCTTGCTCAAAAATAGCATGACATGGTGGAGAGCCCTGAGTAGGTCATTTAGGTGCCTGAGCAACAACAGAGCAACCAAGAGACTTGCATAGCTGGTTTTAATGAATACCTTAAAAATACATCTGCAGAGTTCACATTCTAAAACCTTTCATGTCAAACAATTAGCTTTACTAACTATAGAAGAAAATGCAAACTGGGACCACTACAATCTCCATTACTTCATCTCTTTCTCTCCCCTACCTTTAGCCTCACCAGTGTAAAGATTTTTGATGCTAGCAAGTCAATTAAAATCAGCATTCCCAAGAAAGTTATATCCACTTTCATGACTGAACTTAGTGGTAATTACTATAATCCACCTATGGTAATGAAAATATATTTTCTGGAAATTGCAAAGAAACTGTAGATTAAGATTTAAATTAAAAATCTACAGATGAAGGATAGTATAACCTCTGAGGGTTATTTTTTAACTCACTGGATTATTTTTAGAAAGGAATATGGTTTATAATTTGTTATTAGCAGGCATCAAAGAAAAATAAGAAGGGACTTCCAAAGCAGCATGACTATAAAAGGCAAACTAGATCTTTTCTGTGACTAATGTGAACAGTCTGGGAAGGGAGAAGAAAAAGGACTAATAGGCCACCTGTTCCTCAGGCAGTGCTTCATTGGCAACTGAGAGAAACAAACCAGGCACTGAGGCCAAGACATCCCAAGAGGGGACATGGCTGCCAGAAAGTGGTTTGATTTCAAATTAAAAATTGTATGGTTTAATAAATCAAAGTGAAGGTTTAGTGAGGAAGTAATGGACTATGTTAGTAATGCACTATATCTTAAACATTTATCTCTATACTTTTTCCCCCTAAACTATCATCTCTGAATAGTGGTGGTTTAACATTATTTGAGCTCAAACACTTAAAAGCAAAACTCATTTTTTATAAAAAATAAAAATACTATACATAGAAAAATAATAATTACACCATGGAGGCCAAAAAACACTACCATTTAGAAATCCTAGAGAATGGTTTCCCTTTGCAAGTAAGAGTAGCAGCAGTGACTGTCACCTGCCCATATGTCTAAGTAGCAGAATAATCTCTTTACAAAATAATACTAACTTCTTGAATATAGAATCTTAAAGGGACAAGATGAAGTGATGTCTAATGAATTGCCAAGACATATTTTGGTTTTTGCCTGGGTTGAATGATGACGTCCTGGTCTGAGGTTTTCCTTCATTTACATTTTTCTCCCCAAAGTAGTTAAATCTGATAACATCATTGTAATAAGCTAGCCTAAAGTTTCAAATATGTTTACTTGACTGAAGTGAGAATTCTACAAAGTAATTTGAGGGTTGATTTGTAAAGCAGTTCACTGGAACATTAAACAACTACTTAATTTAATTACTGTCAAAACTCAATGAACAGGAATGTGAAATGGATGATTTGAAGAGTTCTCCCATATTGCAACAAAACTGAATAGGCCATGTGGCCCACAGTGATTGGCCATTAAGACAGGCAAGAAAATAATAACTATTGAACTCATCTGTGAAGACAGTAATATCAAATTATGAAGGATTCTACTAGTTACTGAAAATACACATATATATATTCGGATTTTTTCTTTCTTCAATATTACTTTTCCCATACCACAAAACTTCCAAATCACAAGTCAAGCTGAACTGTTTTAGATCCAAAATTAGGGCTGAATTTTAGCCTGCCCACTAATTTTTGGCTGTCCTTTCCAAAAGTAAACTCAAGACCAAATACAAGGAAAAGAAAACTACTTACACTGAAGCCCTGCAGTGCCAGGAATTTGCATTTATAGCATTAATTTAATCTTTGCAACCATCCAGCATAGAAAATGTTGTTATCCCCATTGTCTAGAAAAGGAACTTCAGGCTCAGAGAAGTTAAGGAATCAGTCAATGATATTCAGTTATTAAGCTGCAGAAGCAAGAGTCTCCCCCAACCACTCCCCTTCTCAAGTAGTTTTAAATTTTTACTTTTAAAAATAAAAACACCTTTTTTTCTACAACATGATTATAAAAATTCAAATCAAAAAAGAAACCATAACCATACAGGAATTCTGGCAGCTTGCTCCTTCCTTGTAAGGAAGTATCCGTGACTGTTTTAATTTTTATGGAGATGAAATCAAATCTGCTTACTAAGACTATGCAGAATAAATAAAATTTTTCTTCTATGTTAAAACTTTTTCAATATTGTTTTTGAAAAGAAATTCTCATGCCTCAACTTAGAATTTTTTTCTTTAGGGTTATTATGCAAATTTCCTTCAACTTCTCACATAGGATCAGATCTGCAGCTCAATAATTTTCCTGGAGAATATCCTGGAATTGAATATTTCAAATACAGATTGATCAGCTAAAGAATATTTAACTCTCCTCATTTAGACACTTCATTTTAAAGCACTTTCTTGAGCATATTACCTTTACGACTAAAACCTAAGTTTACATTTACTTTCTAGGGTGATATCTATGTCAAATTTTTTGCTCCTAATGCATTACAGCAATTGAAATTCCAAAGTAATTTTTTCAGCTCTTCTCCTCTATGTATTTAAATACATTGTCTCAATCTAATTATATATCCTCTACATTAATTCCTTATATGTCCCTATTATTTGCCTATAATCCAAACCTAACAAAAATTTTTTAGTTGGTTCGATTATCCAATATATTATTTATCCCTTCCATGTTTATTTCACTTCCAATTAAATCCATTCCCCACCTGTATCTTCAGGTCACTAATAAAAATGTCAAGTAGTTTAGAATAAAGGCCAAGCCCTAAAATTTGTTGCTAAAAACACCCCTCCAACTCAATATCAATCCACTGATCAACTGCTTTTGTGTACCCTACAAAGCTGCTATAGATAAAAATCATTCAACAATATTTGGAATTAGCTTAAACTCCCCCATACTTTAAACAATGATTGTAGCATAAAATGTTATGAAATTTTTTACTGATTGTATTTAAGAGGATACATGGGTAATAATTTTTTATGTTCATAGTTTTGCATTTTGTTACAGGGCATATTAGAAAAGATATCAGTAGGTACATTACAAATCTGTGACTTTATAAATACTTTCATTTAGGATAAGGCTAAGTTTAAGTTAATAAATGAGTTGACTTAGCTCACCTGGTGTGGCTCAGTGGTTGAGCATTGACCCATGAACCAGGAGGTTATGGTTCAATTCCTGTCAGGACACATGCCAGGGTTTCAGGCTCCATCCCCAGTAGGGGGTGTGCAAAAAGCAGCCGATCAATGATTCTCTTTCATCAATGATGTTTTTATTTCTCTCTCCCTCTCCCTTCCTCTCTCTG
This sequence comes from Eptesicus fuscus, assembly GCF_027574615.1. Taxonomy (NCBI): domain Eukaryota; kingdom Metazoa; phylum Chordata; class Mammalia; order Chiroptera; family Vespertilionidae; genus Eptesicus; species Eptesicus fuscus. The sequence continues at coordinate 39,431,790 of NC_072475.1, forward strand.
AAATCAATAAAAACATATTTTTTAAATGAGTTGACTTAAATAAAAATTTAGCTATATAAAAGTAGAGAAGGCATATGAATATGGGGGGAAAAGAAGGTATAAAGCAAACTACTGAAATAGGAAACCCTGGCACAGAATTTTATAGTTCTCAACACACAAAAACATCATCTGATCCACATAAAATCACAACAGAGCCCATTAAAGACATCAATAAGTGCCTTACAGAATACATAGCCACCGTTCTCAGTCAATACTTTGTAAGAAATATAGGAAAAGAGTTTGACACAATTTTACTGTTCTAAAGCAAACATTTACAGGTTTATAGGAATCAACTAAGAAGGGTTATAATATAACAATAGAAATGTATTTTTCAGTATTTTACCTAAAGTGCTCATAAGCCATCTGACTAATAATCTGATCTACATATAATTATGTATAGCCTAAAGCTTTTGAGTCTATGATTTTTAGATACACTTTTACACCCATTATGAAAATTGGGACATTGGCTATCTCTAGTCTTTTGACACTTCTACTACCCCAAATTCCTCCAAGATACTTGGCAATAGCTCCAAAATCACAGCTAGATTTTTTTTTTTTTTTGGTATTTCATTTGCCCCTAATGACTTGAATTAATATAAACCATCTGCATGCTCTCATCATCCAGTCAATAAACATTCTGAATATTCACTAAGGGCTGAGAAATGTTTAAAATTGTTTCCCCTCGGGCCCTGGCTGGTGTGCTCCGTGGTTAGAGTGCTGGCTCATACACTGAAGGGTCATGGATTCGATTCCCAATCAAGGGCACATACCTGGTTTGCAGGTTCAATCCCCAGCCTAGGTCAAGGGTGCATGCAGGAGGTAACCAATCCATATGTCCCTCTCACATTGATGTTTCTCTCTCCTCTCTCTCTCTCTCTTTCTGTCTCTCCCCACTCCCTCCCTTCCACTCTCTCTAAAAATCAATGGAAAAAATAATCCTCAGATGAGGATTAACAACAACAACAAAAATGTTTTCCCTGGAAAACTCAGCATTTAGCAGGAAAGAAAGATATATAACTACATTTATTTACAACATCACAAGTGCTACAATAGAAATATGTACAGAATGCCATGTGGATTCAGAGGAAAAACTAATCACCTTTGTATGGCTTTAAAAAGGCAGAGTTATGTGAGTTAGGTCTTAAAGACTGTCCATGAATTGCCCAGGCAAAGAAGCACATTCACACAAAATTATTAATAAGTTCAATATTCAGGAAACACTAAGAATTTTAAAGCTCAAAAAGCATGAAAGTAGATAGAGCCTGGTTGCCATGGCTCAGTGGTTGAGTATTAACCTATGCACCAGGAGGTCATGGTTCAATTCCAGTCAAGGGCACATGCCCGGGGTGCAGGCTCGATGCCAGTGCGGGGCCTACAGGAGGCAGCCAATCAAGGATTCTCTCTTATCATTGATGTTTCTATCTCTTTCCCTCTCCCTTATTCTCTGAAATCAATAAAAATATATTTAAGTAAGTAAATAAATAAACAGAAATGAAATAGAAAAAAATGACAGAAAAAAATTGTTTTACAATCAATGTAAAACACTTAGTAGAGTGCAGTGTCTTGAATATTTTAACTGTTCAATAAATAAGAACTATCATTACTTACCATGACTTAGTGGACCCGACATTCCCTTATTCCCTTTCATTGGTTTTGCAACTCCAAAAATGACATGATCGCCATTATTCATGGTCTTTAACACTTCCACACCTCCAAGCAGTTATCTCTCATTGATCAGATTAAGCTCAGACTAGAGGTTTACTTTGAGCAAGGTGTGTCTTTATGTCATTTCATTACTCAGTTCTATTTCTAAACCCCATTCCATCCTGATCTCAAGATAATTACATCCTTGCCTTAACATGTCCAGTTCACTTTCTTCATTACTTATGCTCTGCATTGGTATGAATACATATAAGGCCAAAAGTGTTGTTAATGACACTCTTCCTTATTTTCTTCAGTAAAAAATGCATCTTTTCCACTATTAACTTGTCAGTGTTAGACCTGCTATCCTATAAATTATTTGGATTAAAGTGTTTTATAAAAATTATCTCTATCTCTAAAATCTTTTTAAATTGCAAACTCTCCTTCCAGATTTTGTAAAATATATTCCAGCTTTTCTCAGGTGCCCAATTAATTTGGAAAACCCATTTTTATCTCAGAGTATTTATATATTCAGTTAGCTATTCACTTGCAATATCTCTTTTTTTTTCTTTTTTTTTCACCATTTGAGTTCTCCAGGATTCCAAAGCCACTTTTCAACCATTCTGTTTCTTTTGATGGTTTCCTTCATCATCAAAAGTGAGTAGTGGTCAGCAGTTTCAATGTCTTTCAGGTTTCTATCTTCCTAGTAAGTCTTCATGGAGTTAGTCATAATCATCCTCAATAAAGAGTAAATATATTATAGAACTAGAGGCCCAGTGCACGAAATTCATGCACGGGAGTGGGGGTGTCCCTCAGCCCAGCCTGCACCCTCTCCAATCCGGGACCCCTTTAGGGAAGTCCAAATGCCCGTTTAGGCCCGATCTCACAATCCATCACTGCTGGCTACCAACTGCTCGCCTGCCTGCCTTCCTGATTGCCCCTAACCGCTTCTGCCTGCCAGCCTGATCACCCCCTAACCACTCCCCTGCCAGCCTGGTTGATGCCTAACTGCCCCTCTGCCGGCCTGATTGCCCCTAACTGCCCTCCCCTGCAGGCCTGGTCCCCCCCCAACTGCCCTCCCCTGCAGGCCTGGGTCCCCCCCAACTGCCCTTCCCTGTAGGCCTGGTCACCCCCAATTTCCCTCCTCTGCCAGCCTGGTCACCCCTAACTGCCCTCCCCTGCAGGCCTGATCGCCCACAACTGCCCTCCCTTGCAGGCCTGGTCCCTCCCAACTGCCCTCCCCTGCTGGCCATCTTGTGGTGGCCATCTTGTGTCCATATGGGGGCAGGATCTTTGACCACATGGGGGCAGCCATCTTGTGTGTTGGAGTGATGGTCAATCTGCATATTACTCTTTTATTAGATAGGATAGAGGCCTGGTGCACAGGTGGGGGCCAGCTGGTTTGCCCTGAAGGGTGTCCCAGATCAGGGTGGGGATTCCCTTGGGGCATGGGGTAGCCTGGGTGAGGGGCCTGTGGTGATTTGCAGGCTGGCCATGCCCCCCAGTGACCCAAGCAGAGGCCCTGATATCTGGGATTTATTTATCTTCTATTATTAAAACTTTATAGCCTTGAGCTGAGGCCAGGGCCGGCCAGGGCAGGTTGGGAAGCTTGGCTTCCTCCATCGCCGGGGACAACCCAAGCCTCCTGCTCTCTCCATGGTACAGCCATCTTGATTGGGTTAATTTGCATACTTGCTCCTGATTGGCTGGTGGGTGTGGCTGGTGGGAGTAGCAGAGGTATGGTCAATTTGCATGTTTCTCTTTTATTATTGTAGATTGTATAATTAAAAACTATATAATTTTATTAACCAATAAAATTTTTTAATATATTTTATTGATTTTTTACAGAGAGGAAGGGAGAGGGACAGAGAGCCAGAAACATCCATGAGAGAGAAACATCATTCAGCTGCCCCCTGCACACCCCCCACTGGGTATGTGCCCACAACCAAGGCACATGCCCCCAACTGGAACCGAACCCGGGACCCTCCACTCCGCAGGCTGACACTCCATCCACTGAGCCAAACCGGCCAGGGCCCAATAAATTTTAAAAGGGAAAAAAGAGCAAATAAACATCCACCATTAAGATCCTTCTTTCTAGGTCATAGGCTTTCTTTTTTTTTTCTTTTGAGAGTACGTTTATTAATAGTACCTAAAATAAGGAATGGCTTGGTTTAGAAGAAGCAACAGGAGAGAGCCTAGGTGGAGCTGCTTTAGCTCACTGGAAAGTCAGAGAAAAGGGGGCCTTGGAGACAGGTTCAGGGGGTTAGCCTGGAAAAGCTGCTGCTGACCATTGCTCTCCTGGTTGCAAGTCCCATGGGGACCCCTAGAGTTTAGGAGGTGCACTGAGAAAGAAGAAAGGGGTGGGCGTGCTCCTGAGAGGGTGAGCACCTAGGTTTTCTTAATCATATTAACTCCTCTGGATTCCTAAAAGCAAATTTTTATTTATTTTTTTTAATTTTATTGAATTTATTGGGGTGGCATTAGTTAGTAAAATTATATAGGTTTCAAGTGTACAATTCTATAATACATCATCTGTATATTGTATTCTGTGTTCACCACCCAAAGTTTAGTCTTCTTCCTTCATCACTTATCCTCCCTTTACCCTCTTCTACATCCCATCCCTCCCCCAGGTAATTGCCACACTGTTGTCTGTGACTATGAGTTGTCTTTTCTTTTTTTTTTCTTTTTTGCTTAATCCCTTTGCCTAACTCCCAAAAACCCCTCTCCTTTGAGAGCTGTCAGTCTGCTCTATGTATTTATGCTTCTGTTTCTATTTTGTTTGTTAAATTATTTCATTCATTAGATTCCACATATAAGTGAGATCATATGGTATTTGTCTTTCTCTGACTAGTTTATTTTGCTTAGCATAATATTCTCCAGGTTCATCCATGCTGTTGCACAAATATACCACCATATACACATGATTTTGAAGGTTTTAAGCAAAGGAGGAAGATGATGAAAGTTGTTTAGAAATTGTGATCTGACATTTTTATTTGAGGGTTAGAAAACAGCATAAAGAAAGTCTACAAAAAATTCATTATAACTTTCAATAACCAAACTGTATAAAGCAGTCAATTACATGTCCTGCAGTGAAATTTTTGAAAGCTTTAAAAACTATTTCTATCTATATTTTCCTCCAAGCTTCAAAAAACATTTATTAAGTACCTATTTGATGCCAAACTAATAAAAATGGTCATGATTCTGCCTTCCTAGGAACGTAAGAGCTAAATAGATGGGTACATTAAACAAATCAATAAAGCAAAAAATTTGAATATTCATTTTAGACTCAATAAATAATGGCTCTGAACTTTAAAAAGCCAGAATATCCATTGTCAGCAATGCTCAGATCCCAGAAGAAGGGGAGTGTTGTTTCAGATAAAGTGGCTGGCAAAGGCTTCTTTGATAATATGACATTCAAGCAGAAGCAGATGAAGAAGCTAGCCAAATGGATGTTTGGAGGAAGAAAATTCCAGGCATATGGAAAGGAGCAAGCCTGATATGTTCAAGAAAAAGGAAGGAATAGAATGAGCTAAAGAAAAAAAAAAAGCAGAAAATGGAATCAAAGAAATTGGTAAAGGACAGATCGAGGAGGACATATGAACTTATTAAGAATTTGAATTTGATTCTGACATGAGAAATCATTGGAGAATTCCTAGAAAAAAGTGGCCTAACCTAATTTGAGTTTTTCAAAAAATTATTCTGACTGCTGCTTTGAGAAGGGACTATAGTGGGAAAGGAGTCAGGCAGGGAGAACATTTGGTAAGAGGATTCATAGAAGTAGAGAGTACATTGGCTTTCTTCTCTTCTCCCAATAAACAAACCCCTAAATAACCATTCATAAAGACTGGGCAAATCTTGCAGGGGTAAGTTTTCGCTGAACCAAAACACCCAGAGGACCATGGTGTGATCACCAAGGCTGGAACTCAGAGAGAGAGTAACCTTGTAAGTGATCCCTGGCATTTGGAAGTAATTGACAACAGGAAGATGGATGCTTGCCTCCACTTGAATATTATGAAGGTGTCTGGAGCTTCTTATGATGGCAGAGAACAGAGGAAGCAAAGAGAAAGAATCTAACCTTCATCCATTGCTGAAGCAAGGATGTGAGTTCCTATAGGCCAGTGGTCGGCAAACCACGGCTCGCAAGCCACATGCAGCTCTTTGGCCCCTTGAGTGTGGCTCTTCCACAAAATACCACGTGCGGGCATGCACGTACAGTGCGACTGAAACTTCATGGCCCATGCGCAGAAGTCGGTTTTTGGCCTGGGCGAGTCTATTTTGAAGAAGTGGCATTAGAACACTCAAGGGGCCAAAGAGCAGCATGTGGCTTGTGAGCCGCAGTTTGCTGACCTCTGCTATAAGCCAATGGGAAAACAAAGAAAGTAGCCAGACTTCAGCTACCCCACATAACCTAATTTTCTGCCAGAATAGGGAACTAGGAGAAAGGAGAGGACAAGGGTTGAGGTTGGATATACCGGTTGCACAGTATCTTCTTTACCCAGTATAGCCCGTTCTTTATGGGGGCTTTTGCAGCCAAATTACATGTAATATTTTTCACCTTTTCCTATACTCTCCTTTCTCTCACCCTCTACCCTAGAGGAAACAGAAAGGTAGGAAAAGAGTAAAAAATAAAGAGATCTAGTGAAAAAACAGGTTCTGCCCCACCTTTCTTTATCTCATGAACCTTTATCCCTGTTATACTGCTCCATAGGCATGTTGGAAAAATTCATACCCAAAGGATTGCTTATATTCAGGGCCACTGCTCCTCATTCCTCATTATAACTTAATTTGCATTATAAGGATTCAGGGTAGTTTGCACAATATTTACAGACAATACTATAGCCAATTACGAAAATGAGAGGTTTTCCTAAACAGAACATAGTAAAAGAAGTCCATTCCTGTCTTCCATCTAATGTTGCTGTCTTTATTTGATCTTGACAGAAATTCATATGCAGCTGCTTGAATAAAGTGTAGCAATGATCTCTTTATACCTGTGGGGAGACTTAAAAAAAATGAGGCTTTCAAATTTCAGCTACTTAGTACCCATGCACAAAGAATCATATAATTAAATGATATATAGAGAGTAAATAAATGATAGGGAACATTGATGATGATAGTATAGAGTCATATAGATGGCTTGAATAAATATCCATTCATTCAACAAGTGCTTTTTGAATATTTACTATGTGGTGGGCACTGAGTATTGAATAGATTTCTTACAATCTAATAGGAGATGCAGATATTTCAAAAGTAAACACACATATTATATAATTGTAAACTCAAATAAATGCTATCAAGCAAAATATTAAGATGTAATGATAGAGAACTCTTTACATTTGGGGGGTAAGGGAAATTTCTCTGAGCAAATGACATTTAAGTTGATAACTGAAGGATAAAAAAGGAACCAGAAGATGAAGAGTTGGAGCAAAAGCTCTGATGTGGAAAAAGCTTGGTGTTTGCCAGAAATGTAAAGAGAACCAGCATGACAGCAATTTAGAAAGAAAAGTAGACAGCAGTGTAAGATAAAGTAAGATGGATGGTTGCACATGTTATAGACATACAGGACCATGTTAGACATGCCAAAGGCACTCGTTTGGATTTTATTCCAAGTATAATAAGAAAACTTTGATGGTTTTAAACTTTGAAGACCCACATTTATAAAGATCAGCAGAGCTGTGGATTATATGGAAGAATAAATTGAGTAGGAGCCAAAGTGAGAAGATAATTGCAAAAGATCAAAGGTATTATCTTGTATTAGATGGTAACAGTGGAGATGAGGAAAACTAAGCCCTTTTTCCTTCTGATTTTACTGGTACATGCTTGTGAGGGACAAGCTCATGACAGTTTCAACTACCACATCTATGGTAATCCTATAAATAAAAGCCTAATATGCTAAGTGTCTGGTCATCCGGTTGTCGGTTCAACCAATCAAAGCATAATATGCTAATGATATGCTAAAGTTGCTCAACCACTCGCTATGACGTGCACTGACCACCAGGGGGCAGACAGTCGACCAGTCACTATGACATGCACTGACCACCAGGGGGCAGACACTCCAATAGGTAGGTTAGCTTGCTGCTGGGCTCCGGCCAATTGGGACTGAGTGAGACAGGCTGGACACACCCTGGAGCCCTCCCATGGTCCCTCCCTGGCTGGCCAACCTCCTGCATCCCTCCCCAGCCCCGATAGTGCATCTGTGGGGTCCCTCAGCCTGGCCTCAGTCTTGCAATCTGGGACCCCTTGGGGGATTTCAGAGAGCTGGTTTTGGCCCAATCCCGCTCAATGCAGGAGCTGCCCCCTGGTGTTCATGCACTCCCACAGGGGGAGCACTACTCAGCCAGAAGCCAGGCTCATGGCTGGCGAGCACAGCGGCAGTGGTGGGAGCCTCTCCTGCCTCTGCGGCAGCGCTAAGGATGTCCAATTGACAGATTGGGCCTAAGCCATCAGTCAGACATCCCCTGAGGGCTCCCAGACTGCAAGAGGGCACAGGCAGGGCTGAGGAATCTCCCCAACCCCCACCACCACCACCACCACGAGTGCACAAATTTCATGCATCAGGCCTCTAGTGACTCATAAATCTCCCTGGATGAAATTTCTTTTCTAAAATCCAAATTCTCCCCACAACCACCATATAGCCAATTGCTTAATAGACACTTCCCTTTAAATAGTACAAATTCAAATGTAATTCTTCATCTTCTCAAAACTTGTTGCCTTATGACTTCTCATCATTCTATCACTTGGAATCAAAACCTTGGCATCATCTTGATGCCTCCCTTTCTATCTAACCCCCACATCCAGGATAGCAAAGCATTAAGAGTATGTGCTCTGGAGTCCGAATACTTAGGCCAATGAATTGGAATGGTGTACAGGCTATTTACATGATATTATGGTTGCTATTTCTATACTCTAGGTTGTACATTATATATCAGGAATTCTTTTAATTTTAACACCTGCATGGCCTAAAATGTGGAAGAATTCTAGCCAATCACACTAGCAGTTTCAGGTACAGTGTGTCCAAATCAAACATAGCAGCCCAGTAGAGAAAAATATCTGATCCTACTCAGTTATACTGAGAGGAAAATATTGTTTCCTGTTTCTCAATGATTAGTATGCAAACTACCACAGTCCTTACACTGAGTCATAGAAATAGTGAGCCATGGTGGCCCTAGAGAAAGATGAACCTATTTTTTATGTTTATTTTTCAAGAAAATCTAAAAGCCAACCCAGCTAAAGATAAAGCCGAAGTTTCAGAAAGGAATAACAGAATCTCAGTAATTATAAGAAAATGAGAAAAGCCGAGATCACCAAGGAAGAACACTTTTGAGTGAGAAGACCCAATCATTAAAGGCAGTACCTGCACACAGTGAGGAGGGGGAGGAAATAGAACCCATAAAGGTTTCAGAGAAGCAGAGGCCAGACAGAACACTAACAATCTTCCCTTTGTCCCTTCCAGATTCCCTCTCTACCTGCTCTGTGGTAGGGAAATGGGGTATATGTATGATACTGTATGAATAACACCTACGAGTTCTCTTGTCCTCTTCCTTTCAGTTGTGTGCAGTCAATGGGATGTATACCAGCAAAGATAAGAGAGAAAAGAGAGAGGTTGGGGTATTTATACCTCTGATTATCCTCTGCAAGATTTCCATGGACTAGCCTGAGACTCAACTAAAGGCTACAGCTTCTGCTAGCAACAGGCCATTGTTATTCTACCCAGATTTCTTTATTTTCTCTACATGTTTATAAATTGTCACCTTATTTTTTAAAATTGTCTCCTTTTAAACTCAACTCAAATTACCCAATTTGCATGTGCAATTTATTTCTTCCTAGGATTCATACTGAGAAGAGGTAAAAAAAAAAAAAAAAAAAAAGAATTAGAAGCCATAAGAGTAATTATGGGGGGAAGGGGGAAGGAAGATTACTGAGTTACATGATTAAAAAGCCAGCTGTTCTTTTTTAGAGCGTGGGATGAAGAGGTCTCCAGTGGACACCCTCATCCCGGTTTCTTTTCAGGGGCTTATTAAACAGTGTTTATACCTACTTGAGCTGACTCCAAAGAAACAAGCAAGTGCCTGACTACAGATTTCATTTAACCTAAATCATCTCAGGAAGTGTCCTACTAAATATCTAAAATAATTTTGGGAGAAGAAGTAGAGTGAAAGAGTAGCAATGAACCACCAAGGGAGCCAACCTTCTTTTGTTATTTTGAGGGACAGGAGCTTTTCAAGCTCGGCAAGCTTCCCAATCTGCAGTGAACTAAATTAAAGTAAACAGAATTTTAAAATGAACCCAAACTCAATTAGATGGTGGAAACAAACATTTCTCTTCAATTAATATGTGAGATCATGTCTCATAGTTGTATGCTGGCCACTTTTTCCTTTATTTGATTTGTTTGCCATCCACTGCCTTTCACAGAGTACTCTAGAACAGATATGCCAGACCATGGGAAGGTCTGAGCCACCCCAAACCTCTCTGCCCCACCCTTGTGTCCTGTGCACAAACAGATGCTGTGCCACGTGGCCAACTCCCAACATGGAGTTGAGGGACAGCAAAGGTGGCAGCTGAACACAGAGACACAGAAAAATAGAGCTATGCATTTTTAATGCTACTTCTGTAGCCAGAGCTAATATGCCTTTGCAGTTTATAAACTTATGATATGACTGCTGAGATCATCTGACAACGGAGAATTACTACTATTTTCATAACAACAAAAAACAGTCCCTGCCAATAATGTCATGTCTATCCTAAGAAAAGTTGGAGGTTTTGAGGAGGAGATGGTTGAAGAAGATCACATTGCCTCATCCATGAAAATTTTAAATGCTATGATTATTATATAAACTAAAGGCCTGGTGCACAAAATTCATGCATGGGGGGGGGGGTCCCTCAGCCTGCCTTGCACCCTCTCGCAATCCGGGACCCCTTGGGGGATGTCCAACTGCCAGTTTAGGCCCAATCTTGCAGGCAGTTGGATATCCCTCTTGCAATCCAGGACCGCTGGCTCCTAACCACTTGTCTGCCTGCCTGATTGCCCCTAACCACTCTGCTTGCCTGCCTCACTGCCCCTAACCCCTCTGCCTGCCTGCCTGATCACCCATAACCACCTCTGCCTGCCTGCCTGATCACCCCTAACCACTCTACCTGCCTGCCTGATCACCCCTAACCACCTCTGCCTCGGCCCCCACTGCTGTGGCTTCATCCAGAAGGACATCTGGAATGACATCCTGAAGGTCGTTGGGCTGTCCGGTCTAATTAGCATATTATGCTTTTATTATTATAGATGCTGCTAAAGGAAGTGCCTGGTAAAACTACAGTATAATTCAAACACAGATATTATAATGCATGCCAATCTAAAGGAAGGGTAAAAATTTTAAGAAAAAAGTTTTTTTAAATATAGTTCACATTACATTCAAGGGATGCATTTGAAGACTTGGAAATCTATATATTGTTAGATAATTCATACATAATTAAAGTGTATATATAATAATACTAACACACCTCTTTCAGAATTGAACAGATTTTGTAATAAATAAAATGACACTGAAGAATGAAATATAAAAATAAATTAAATTTCATAAATGTATATAAAACTTTCACCTCTCAAATATTTTTTTCATAACAAAAATCAATTTATAAAAATGTATCATGTAGAAGTTCTTAAAAGTACAGTCTATATTTACCACTCAATAAAAGTAGAAATAATTAAAAGGTGACCAGAAAAAAAGTTAACTACTTAAAAATTAAGATTCAGGCTTCTAAATAACCTTTAGATCAAAGAATAAATTAAAACTGAAAGTTTCTAGAAAGCATGAAAAGATGAACCCTCCATATCTTTTATTTATTTAACCAATGAACATTTGCTGAGCACCTGCAAATCCCCTGATTTGATAACCTCCCTCCCAGGTTTATCATGATTGCACACAACGAATTTTGAAGAATGAATTTCATCACACTCAAATTTAAAAAAACTTCTCATCAAAAAGCTTGGTAATTTAACTTTGGGACAGGTGTTTCGGTTAATGCCAGAATTATTTCTGAATATCCTACATCAAGAATTTATTACTTCTGATATTGATGCAGCTATGTGATAAGACAAACCCAGCATTTCTTAACATGTGTATTATCCCTTCCAAGGATTTAATTCTGTAGGTGTTCCATATTTATATGATTAATGAACCCTTTGGAAGCTCAGAAATCTCATTAAGCAAAGACCAGATCTGGAAAGATTATGCAAAACTCCATTCATACTAGATCAGAATTAGGAAGATTACTTCCCTATGATCTCTATACCTCTCCTCCATTAACTTTTAATTGTAATGTAATACTATTAAATGACAAGAGATTAACACATTTAAAAGCATATGGCATTCCCAAATTCCTTCAGGAGTCAGGCAGATAGGTATAAATGGGAAGGGGTAGGTATAAAAACTTGAGATATGATGCTGTCTATGGTAAGGTACATTGTTCATGAGTGTCCAAAAAAAACATTTAAGGTTAAGGTTTTACAACATTATCCAGCCAAATGCATACATCTGAAGGCTAAATTTGGCCTGAGGACAACTCATTTGTAATGGCTGGTCAAGTTTCTAATCAAGAATCCAGCATGGTTGATCATTTAATAATTAAAACTTTCTTCATTATCAATCACTATTTAACAGTTGGAAGTTGTTTCCCCTTCCAATTGTTCTATTACCCCAAATCTAATTGCTCAAACAGCTGGATCAAATACAAAGATGCTATAAAGGGGTACAGAACTTCTTTCTCTCACTGCCTTCTGGGGAAATTATCTATAAATTGTATAGACTGAAATGTGCTCTGCCTGCCCCGTAAAAGAAATCTCAAGTCGTGTAGCCTGTAATGGATTTACTAAAAATTACTAGGAAGCCAAGAAAAGCCAGCAAGACTATTCATATGCAGTATTCAGAGGAAGCTACATATAAATGCTGCATGTTTTGGTCCAATTGTAAAGAACTTATTTCTTTTTAAATGTGGACTACTGCAAGTTTTGGTAAGAGGCTCTCCACAATAAATGTGTTACAGGATTTTGGTGAACAAAGTAGGAGACATGTTTACACAGATAACAATATGGCTTCTCCTGATTTTATTCACACTATGAATTTTAGCCCCAGATTTAGTAATGAAATCTAGATACCTAATCAATGTATTTTGTATTGGTGCTCAACAGAGTTAAACGTTTTAATAATATTGATTGTGGCTATGACTATGACTATGCTCTACTTTGAAATCAGTATAACATCATTATCAAACAAAATTGTTCTGAAACAAATTCATCTTTGGTAAGACTTTTTAAAAATCGGGCTACAGTGTTAAGATACTGGCATATGTTTTTCTGTAGATTTATTGGTGATTTATATATATTTTATAAAATGTCTATTAACATCTTTGCAGAAGTCTCTGTTTTTAATCAGTTTTAAAACAATAATGGTAATGCTGCTCATGGCACTTTTTAAAAAGCAAGCCATATGGAAAGATAATGCCAGCGGTCTTGATCCAGCATCTAGAAGGGTTCTGGAATCTGGAGAAGGGGCTGTGTGTAAATTAATAAGAGTCCAGAGATGAAACATAATTTTGAAAGGCATACTGGGGGGGGGGGGGGCAGAGGAGCTTGGCTGAAGAAACCAAGTTCTCCTTGTCTCAGGACCCCTTGCTTTTTATTAACACAATTTGTCCTAAGGCAAGGTGAAGATATACACATCAAAGGGTAGGGTTAGGTACAGAATCCATTGTCAGATTGGGGAATTGCCTTTGGCTGTTCAGGTGTTTGGCCAACAGGAGGCAATAACATGTAGATGCCCTGAGCTGTCTGGCAGCAAGCAATCATCCTTTTCAGGTTTGGGGAAATGTCTTTGGCCATTCCAGCAGGCGTTAACATATGTGACTCAGTCCTTGTTGAGTCTCCAAGTTCCATCAACCTTTCAATGAAACTCTTGCAATTATGACATGCTGGAACTGGCTTCTAGCAGAAACATATAACATTTTTAAATTTCTCCAAAATTCTCCCTCAGTCTACATATTTTTTTCCAGGAATTCCCTATCAGATGTAAGCTTATATGTGTGTATAATTGCATGTCATAAACCATAGAGTATGGAATGATGAATGATAATGTAGAAGCTTAATTTTCATACAGACTTGAAAATAATATTTTTTACAAACCCTTTGAACTAAAAAGAATTAAAGTTGCAAAGAGAGAGAAGGAGAGAACCTGGGCTCAGAGAACACCATTTATGCCACCCACTCTCCCCTGGTCTGGACTTAGTTAGACTTCCTCATGGAAGAAGAAAGAGGAAGGGGGAAAAAAGACACTTAATTGATAATGAATTTATCCAAAAACAAAGAAAAAATAATGTGTAAGACAGCAGGAATGAAGACTCAGGAGCTAAATATGATTAAAATAAATAAATTTCCTTTTTTGCTCATCTTGCTTTGTAACTATGAATTTTCTACACACTACAATAGCATGATGATCTTACTCTCCATCTCCACTGAGACAGAACAGCAAGAGAAAAATGTATACTGGATTTCTAAGTATTTCATATTTTTAGCTACCTATCCTGTAATATAAAAATTTTGAATTGATTATATTAGAATCATTTATTACATGAAAAATATTCATATCCTATATAATAAAAGGATAATATGCAAATTGTCCCCTTAACCGGGAGTTTGACCGAGAGTTCAACCAGGGGGCAGTGCCAACGGGCCAACTGCCTGCGGCCCCTCCCCCCAGCTGGCCCGGCCCAATCTGCACCGATTGGGGCAGGCTGGCCAGACCTCACCTGTGCACAAATTCGTGCACCAGGCCTCTAATAGAATCATAATATAGCACAGATATTTCTAGGCAGAATTTCCCTAAGAACATGTACTACAGCAGACAGGGACAGCAATTTTAGGTGTTACCTAACTGGTACTTAACTATTTTTTATCTTAATATATAATGAAAAAATTACTCGTGCGGCAAATTATTTCATGGATATTATTATTTAAGACAAGACACACATAAAGTATTTAAGTTTAATGATTTAACTCAACCTAAAGAAAAAGTGTAAGTAAATAATAACCTATGTAAATTTTGCAAAAAAATAGAGAGGGTGGTGTACATAAGAAGGAAATCTATAAAACACTAAACTAAGGTAATGGATTGGCTATACAATTTTATAAGAAGAAGGCATGGTTTGGTAGAATAGAACTGAACTAGAATTTGGGAAGCCTAGACTACTGCCAACTCTGAAACTGTGTGGTTGTAACATCTTGTGCAGGTTAGTCTTTCTGGTCCTTAGTTTATCCTATATAATAAAGAGGTAATATGCAAATTGACCATCACTCCAACACACAAGATGGCCTCCCCCATGTGGTCAAAGATGGCTGCCCCCATGTGGACACAAGATGGCCACCACAAGATGGCTGGCAGGAGAGGGCAGTTGGGAGTGACCAGGCCTGCAGGCGAGGGCAGTTAGGGGTGACCAGGCCTACAGGGGAGGGCAGTTAGGGGTGACCAGGCCAGCAGGGGAGGGCAGTTGGGGGGGACCAGGCCTGCAGGGGAGGGCAGTTAGGGGTGACCAGGTTGGCAAGGGAGGGCAGTTAGGGGTGACCAGGCCAGCAGGGGAGGACAGTTGGGGGTGACCAGTCCTGCAGTGGAGGACAGTTAGGGGTGACCAGGCTGGCAAGGGAGGGAAGTTAGGGGTGACTGCGCCAGCAGGGGAGGAAATTGGGGGCAACCAGGCCGGCAGGGGAGGGCAGTTAGGGGTGACCAGGCTGGCAAGGGAGGGCAGTTAGGGGTGACTGGGCCAGCAGGAGAGGGCAGTTGGGGGCAATCAGGTCAGCAGGGGAGCAGTTAGGCGTCGATCAGGCTGGCAGGTGAGTGGTTAGGGGGTGATCAGGCTGGCAGGCAGAAGCGGTTAGGGGCAATCAGGCAGGCAGGCAGGCAAGTGGTTGGGAGCCAGCAGTCCTGGATTATGCGAGGGATGTCCGACTGCCTGGTGGGATTGGGCCTAAACGGGCAGTTGGACATCCCTCTAGGGGTCCCAGATTGGAGAGGGTGCAGACTGGGCTGAGGGACACCCCCCCCCCATGCACAAATTTTGTGCACTGGGCCTCTAGTTCATCTATAAACCAAGGAGTCTAAATTATGTGATCCTTATGCTTCTAATTCTAAAATTATATTATTTGGATAATAGTCTTCAAAGCATTTTGGAGGTATCAATTTATTTCAGTATTAACCACATTCAACAAGTATTTAATGAGCATCTTCCATGTGCCAATGTTCTGGGTGCTTGGGGTGCATCAATGAACAAAACGGGTAAAGATTCTTGCCTTCATGGGGCTTACATTTTAGCTCACATCTAGTGCAGTAGATATTGTTTCCATTTTACATTGGAAGAAGTTTAAGGTCAGATATAGGCAACTGCCCTACATAAATTAGTAGGAAGCAGAGTTATAATTAAGACTCAGGGCTTCTGATTCACAGATTGTGTTCTTTTCACACGGTACATATTGTAAAGAACATAAATCAACAAGGAAACAACTTTGAGAAAAATAGAGGCTGCTGCTGGGATGACTATTAGACAATATTATCATATGCTTTTATTTGGGGTCCTTGATGATGCTAATTTTTTTTTAAGAAATGAAAACCCTGATGGAACTAAATAAGGAATAGGTCTTATGAAACAGATGGCTTAGCAAATGGTAGATTGCTCCTTTTCTTCTTGGCACCTCCTGCTGAAAGAATGTGATATGCAGGACAGTTAGGTATGTTTGACTTCTTATGTCTTAACTAGATGATATTTCTGGAACAGATGCTGCTTCCTTATCCTGAGCTCAACAAATTCACAAGTACAATCTGCAGCATTTCCTTTTCTGCCACTCTTCTATTGTGTCCACTTTAATTGATTTTAATTAAAATATTTACATTGAAATATGGCCTAAAATGAGTCAGGAGTTTCAGGAAAAGTAACCCACAGAAATTATTGGAAGCCCCCAATTTCCCCATTAAGATGTATGGCAATTACAACCTTTGGGCAAGTCAAAACTGCATTAAATATATCCTCCAAGCAACAGAATATATTATGCAACAATAATGCGCAGACCACTGGGATAGATTTTGTGGGAGATATGAGGATGATGAGATGTAATCTTGGTCTTCAAGAATTTCACAGTATAGGAGGGGTTCAAATAAATGTACAAATCACTATAATGCAAGTTATGGTGTGGTAACTGCTATAAGATGGGTCAAAGAAAGAGTCTGAGAATTCAGAGGAAGAAGAATTCAGAGGAAGAATTCCCTTCCTCTTGGCTGGATTGGGATGCTTTGGGGCATGATAGCTATAATAAAGCACCTGCTAAGGTCAGGCTTTGCAGGATGATGAGGATTTCTGCAACTAGAAATAATAGGGAGGACTTTCCAGATAGCATGTGCTTAAATGTGGAGGCTAGAATGCTTACAGGGAAATTACCAACTTTGACTACAACATATAAAATTTATGAAGGAACTGGATGGTAATGACCTTGCAAATCAAGGCAAGCTCTCTGAGTTTATATCAAGTTGCAACAGGGAATTATTGAAGGATTTTGTGCAATAAGATGACATGATCCATGCTTTGTTTTTAGCAAGATTAGTTTCTCACAAGTTGGGTTGAGATTAGTTTCCAAGGAGTTTGGAGAGAAACAGAAGGCAGTAAGGCCAATTAGGAGGCTCTTGTTATAGTCCAAAGAAGAGATAATGAGGGCCTAAAGTAGACGTGGCACTTGTTAGAGAGAGAAGGCAATGAATACGAGAGATTTTGAGGAGGTATTCACTATTATTTCTCCACTAGGAGGGGAAAAGTCTGTACCTTTTATAATTACAAACCAAGACTTAATCAAAGTTACTAGGGACCTTAAGTAACTAAATCACTAAGACAGCAGCCATATGGTTTGATTAACTTTCTTTCCCCTAATTTCATAAATTACTAAATAATTTTTATATTTATACAAAAATGAACATCCTAAACCCTTTTTACATGATAAATCCAAATGATTTAAGTATCTCTTGAGCATTGAATTATTATTTAAGCACAGCCTCAAAGGTAAAAGACTGAAGCAGAATTCAAAATTAACTTTCTTTAAAATATATCATGTTATGTAATATAAGGTGCCCTCTGATTATTCACTGTGATTATATATGAGTATGCAGTGTCATAAAAAGCAGGTCTTATTAAATATTAATAGATTTTCCTTTAACCAATCTTCTATCCAACAGAATTAATACAAATATATTAAAAATAAACTGAATTTTCTTATAGTATGTGTCATCCAAGGTTTCTTTTAAAAGCAAATTTCTATCTTTTAGAACTAAACTCTAACTAAAAGCAAATACATAAATAAAAATTGTGTATGGAATGATATGGAATGAAACTCAACATGGGAAATAATTCATTCTTTCTTCCGTGTTCTGACACAACACCAAGGAATCAATACAGCCTAAATTCCCCTGGGCCAGGCAGAAAAGTAGGGAGTGGTCTGCTAGACCCTTTGAAAAGGTCAAATCGGGCCCATATCCTACTAACTCATGCTACAGTCCATCCCAAAAATTCCAGTCACCACAGAGAAGAAACCACTTTTGCAACCCTGAACTTTTCAGAAATAATGTTGTACCATTTCTTAGGGTCTGGCCAAATACAATTATTCACTCTCCTTGGGACACCCTCCTGAATTCCCCATAAATCGTTCTTCTCACATCATCATGATGCACATAATCTTCCCAACTCTTAAGCCCCATGATACTCTATCTGAGCCATGTTTTTAGGTTTGCCATTTTCTAGTTTTTTAATATTATTTTAAGTATAGGTCATCTCCCCTATAAAACTGTAAGTTTCCTGTGGGCAGAATCAAAGTCTTGTTTTCACAAGACTTGTTTTCATGATGAAATGTTTCAACTATGTATTGGTTTGTTCTCAAATCTTTTCCATGAAAGGCATCAGAGTAGTCATGGTTCTCATTTTAAAGTTGAAGAAATAAGACAAAGCTTTAAATAATTCACAATAGTTCTTACCATAGGTAAGTAATAACAGTGATGAATAGGTAGGCAGGGCTATTCTCACTTGTTAATCTACCGCTGTTGTTTTTTACTTAATTTTTATATCTCAGTTCCTGTAGCCATTCTCTTCTTTCTCCTCTATACAAACCCAAAGGTGGGACTCAGCCCAATTTCCTTGATTACTCCAACAAACTACTCACTCAAGGTATGTTTCTGTGGTAGTCTTGAACAAAGGTTTGGACTTACTAGTATAGTGGCGAGTTCAATATGTTACTATGCTCAGTGAACCAAGTCCCCTAGAGTTGTAGACTAAGGGGATTTCCAGAGAGAAACACAAACAATTTTGATTGGATTATTAGTCACATGGAGTATTAACTGCCCCAAAGCTGAAATTTCCTAATTCCCTTCAGAGTCTGTGGTCTCCTGCCATGTGGTTCAGCAGCCTTTTCCACCAAAACAGGCATCATTATCTGCCTCCCCTTCTTTTTTTTTTCTTTTTGCTCACCTACACCCAGAAATCCCTATTCATTTCTTATTTATGCTTTCCCTTGGAGCCTCACTTTCCTCCTGACAAAGCTGTTTATGAAGATATTTTTCTAAACAAAACAGTTCTCTTCACAACAGGAATTCTTATAACAGTTAATAAAATATCATTTTCTTTGTTACATTTACATAATGTGTTTTTAGCATCACAAAAATATGGATTCAAATATATTCTTAATTCTTAATCTGTTTCACAATATTTTTTGAGCTCTGGGTAGGGGTTTTCAGGAAATTCAGAAGACTCAATCATGGATCCTGCCCTAGAAAAGTTTAGCTCTTTTTAGTCACTACAAATACAAGATCAAAAGGGATAAATGATATGAGTAGTCAAGATGAAGTATAATGAGCATTTATTTAGATTTAGATGAGCCCTATTTGAAAAGACCCAGAGAAATGTTTCCAAAAGTTACCAATTCCATGTTCAATTTTGGAATAGCTGTTTAACCATATAGATTAGCAATACAAGGGCAAGAACTAAAGGTCATGTATCTTTCAGGGATTTTACAAATCGTTATGACTTTGACCTTTACTGAGTAATATCAGATGGTTTATAAAGAACTGAAATTTTGCCATCTACAAATTCCATGCAATTCCTGGGCCACTTTAAGCATGCAACTAAGTCAAAATAATAACAGTTTAGGCAAAATGTGTATATTACCCAAATAAAGGCAAATATACCAGCAAGAAAGTTGTTAACTTATAAAAATTATTAAATACAAAAATGTATGATTAGGTTTTATATTTGATCAGGCAATTTGATTTTTTCCATTGTTTTGGCAAAAGAATGATCAAATGATATCATTCTGCTAAATTAAGGACACCAACAGGAGAAAAACAAGTCTCTGTAATCAACTTTAAGTAGATAACAATAGCCTGTGATTATAGGGCAGAAAAGATGCAGCCCTGTGAAGCCTACTAGGGCAAGTTAGGTCATTACTCTTCTGACTCTTGATATAACAACATATCTACATAACTTGGTATCACTGATGTTAATGGTTCTATGCAGATGTCAAAAGAAGATTCTAGATTTATTTCAGATATTGGATTCATTTTTTCCCATGTCATCAGCTATTGGCTTTTAGATTCCTCTTTTATATACAGAAAATTTCAGAAATAGAGGGATTTTAGAGGTAAACTTTTTACTAATGAGATCAGGCATCTCTGCTACTATAACAACTCTAGCTGGTGGTAAATTAGCATAAACACTTTCAACATTAAATATATGTTTATTAAATGCCTACCCTACAGCATCACTGTGTGAGGGGTTGGTTGAACTTTAAGAAACCAGATGCTCCCCACCCTCCCAGAGTTCCTTGTTTACTGAAGGGGGGCCTACTTTTATACTAAGCAGTCCCATTTCTGTTTTGAATAACTATAAATATCAATTTTTTCTTTTATTGAACTAATATCTGTCTCCTTAAAACTTTTATCTAAGTTCTGCCTTCTAGAATCATGAAAAATAAATTGAATCTGTCATAAACCTTATCCTACAGGCAGAAGAGGCCTTTGAAAGATTACTTCATCAAAGTCACTAAAAATATATTAATAGGACCAAATATAGGATCCTGCAGCCTACCATTAATAAAACCTTCTTAGTTAACATCATTTTTCACATATTAATTTTTTTACAGAAACATTTTCATTGGTGAAAAAAAACTTAACAGTAAAAGAAAGGTTAAGAAAGATGGCATGTTCATTTCATGCAATATTATGAAAACACTTGCTTTTTATTTAACTAATGTTTATACAAGAGTGTGTAGAAATATAGGGACCTTTGTAGAATAGAATATTACTAGTAAGTAAGAGAAGAACTCTAGAGAGACCAAATAATCGCATATTGAATACATAAGTTTATCACCATTCCCTCACAAAATCCCACTTCAATATGGATAAATATATTTATCTCATAGGCACTTGGCAATTGTTTAAATTTCAAGATCCTGCTTATTAATTTAGAGAGGTATAGTTCACGTGGACACATTTATCTTTGGCTCATTTTTGCTTCATATGGGAAATCTATTTTTCTGATATCTAGATGGAAGAAAATTAGTCTGTCAACTGAGGTGAATAATGCCTTACATAAAGGACAAGTCAATCCTGAATAGCTGTAAAATTCCATTGTTGCACTTCATTTCCTCATAGAATATTTCAGGGAAATGAATGGAATTAGCTCAAAGGGCTCAAACAGTTTATCACATTTTTGGCATTTAATAAAAACATATAAATAGGCGAGCAAACCATACTTTAAATTTTGGGTTATTTTTGCAAAACTGACCAGAACTCTATACCAAAAATATTGAACAGAAAAGAAGTTTAGAACCAAGAATGTCAATAATAATCCCATAATCCAACACTTTTTCAATCTTTTATTTTGAGAGTACTTTTATTAAAGCTGAGAACTGTGAAACAAGGAAGGGCTTAGAATAGAAGAAGCAACAGGAGAGAGAAAAATGGAGCTGCTTTGGTTCTCTAGAAATGCCATAATCGAACTTTTTAAAGTTGTCCTTCCTGTGTCCATTGGTAGATCAACTTAAAGAAGTTGAATTATGGCGTTTCTAGAGAGCCAAAGCAGCTCCATCTAGTCTCTCTCCTGTTGCTTCTTCTATTAATGGACACAGTCACTAGGGGGGTGAGTGCATGTGCTGGGAGGTGAGAGTGGTCGGGGAGAAGTCAATGGAGGAAAAGAATAATACTGTAATAGCTATGTACAGGCCAGGGGGGTGGGTACTTGAAATATCAGGGGGACCACTCTGTAAAGTATATGATCGTCTAACCACTATGTTGTGCACCTGAAACTAATACAGAATAATATTGATTGTGAACTCTAATTGAGAAAAAAAAAAAAGAACAAGGAAATGTGTACGTGACCAACAGCACATATTCCAGGAAGACCTTCCCAGCACAACTAGACAAAGGGAGGTGGAGACAGCTAGAAAGGTCCCCAACACACTTTTTGAATAACCCAATAGGAAACAATAAGACCTAGGTGATGTTCAGGTAAGAATGTTAACCCCATAGTACTCAACCAATGAGGAACCAGGGAAGAGACTCTTGTGCACTAGGGATAAATTGTTTGAGGTAACCACTCAGGTGTGCCTGTTCAACCAGACACCCAATCTTGCAAGAAAGCCATTAAAAGTTTCGTGTGTTTTTTTCAAATTTGAAAGCAATGCAGTTTATTTTAAATTCTACTAGATTTTTAAAGGCTTGTCTTACAATCACAAATGATTTTCCTTCATATGTAAATTGGAAAAGTAAAAGTACCTATTTTGTTACCACCAATAAATAAGGAAAGGAAGGAAGGAAAGAAGGAAGGAAGGAAGGAAGGAAGGAAGGAAGGAAGGGAGGGAGGGAGGGAGGGAGGGAGGGAGGGAGGGAGGGAGGAAGGGAGGGAGGGAAAATTGTCCTTCCTAAACCTCAGGTGGAAAGGCCTGTTTTTACTTTATGAATTGCTACAAAGATGCAAAATCTAAATGTCATAGACTTAGTCCACTAAAAACTTTGCATATAGTCAGTTTAAAATAAAATTTTAATAAGATGTTTCCTGTAAGAGTTTAATTCAACTTAGATGTAGCTAAATTGCATTCTTTCATTTCATTAATAAGAAATACTAGTATGTTCAGGATCTCCTCAATTCATTAAGTAATACATTCTGTATCAGTCAGGGTTCTCTAGAGAAACAGAATCAAGATGACATATATAAATATATGTGGTGAGACTATTTTGAGGAATTGGCTCACATGATTGTGGGGGTGGTTAAGTCTGAAATGTATAGGGCAAGCTGGCCAGCTGGAGACTCAAAAAAGAGTTGAAGTTGCAGGTTTGAGTCTGAAATTTGTAGGACAGGCCAGCAGGCTGGAAACTCAAGCAGGGTTTCTGTCACAGTCTTTAGGTAGAATTCATTCTTTTCCAGAAAACCTCTGATTTTGCTCCTGAGACCTGCAGCTGATTGATTGAAGCCCATTCATGTATGGAGGGTAAAATTACAACTAATTTGTAATCAGTTGACTCTGCTTTACTCAGAGTCAACTGATTATAAATGTTAATCACATTACTAAATGCCTTACAGCAACATCTAGACTAGTATTTGACAAAACCACTGGGGACCACAGCCTACCAAGTTGACACATAAAATTAATCATCGCACATTGAGTTAGTAAATATTTATTGAGCACTTCCTAAGGGCCTAGTTCTAGTCCAGACATAGACTTTACCCTCAAGGCAATGACATTACCATAAGGAAGACAAATAAGTAAATCAACAATTACAGGACAGTATGGAAAGTGCTGTCTAAGGTGCTAAAGAGTCAAGATTAAGGGCATCAAATTCAAGCACAGTGATTTTTTACAATCATTAGAAGAAAGGTAATGATTGGGCCAAATTTTAAAAGATGAGGAAGAGCTACTGAACTAGGCAGGAGAAGGGGAAAGAGGTACAAAGTCATAGGCAAGGGATGAGTGTTAAAAATAAGATGCTTGTGCATTTGATTTGTCTAGAGCAGACGATGCAGGTGCCACCAAGGCAGAAAAATGAGCTGAATGAGTGGTCAGATGCCAGAACCCAAGCCATGTAATCAGAACTGTATCTTGAAGGCTATGAAAATTCATTTAAAAGGAGCTAGAAAATAAAATCAGCTTATCAAAAAGATAACCTTGACTGCAGGGCTAAGATAGGACTGGGGTCAATGTTGGGAGAGTGGGGGTGAATAGAGACTTAAAGCAGAGACCAGTTTGGAAAGTAGCAAGAGATAGCTGAGAAATTGTGGAGACCTGCAGCAATAGAATAAAAGGAGCAGAGAAATTAGATTTTACCAGGCAAAATAAATAGAATTTAGTGACTAGCCGATGTGGGCCGAGAGAGATGGAGGCATATGGTAATGACTTCAGGTTTGGGGTGTGGGTAAATATGAACACTCTGGTGCCATACCAAATTATTGGTTTAAGAGGTAAAGCATGATGAGAAAGGTAGAATAAGGTAAAAGGAAAAAATAAAGAGAAGACTACTCCAACAGCTACTATTACATCTTTCCACATTGAGAGCAGATGGTGAAAACAAGTTCATAGTTTTCTTCCTAATCCTTTAAATTTCCTTATACATGGCCAAATAATGTTTCATGCAGAACATAATAGGTTGCTTATTAACTAAAGTAAAACTTTTGGGTATATTTGGTACTTAAGAATTTACTTTCAAAAGAAATTACTCTGCTAAAATTATTTTTGCCTCCTTAGAAAAATGTACAAAACACTCCAAAATTCTGAATGGATTAGGTGATAAATGGGGCAACAGTTAGCTTCCTGTCCAGAACTTGAAAATAAAATTTCTCTCTGATAATTAAACAATAAAAATAACACATAGTTAAATAAATAAAAATATGTAGAATCTTCAAGAAACAGATTGCTAGCTGTAATAACAAAATAAACAATGCATCCATTTAGGAAAGAAATAAATGAGTGTTGTAGAAGCAAACCCAGGTAGGCTCCATCTAAGCATTTCTCAAGGAGAAGGACAACCAGTAAGGATGAACATCTCATCTTCCTGAGATTGTATATCACTATAGTGAGATGCATGAATAAAGCTATTAAAATCTGATGCAATTAAAATTCAAATTAAAACTCCTTTTCCCTTGATTACAGATACTTTACTAGGTCACATGCTTAAAATTTGGCTTCTGAAGTAGGTATCTATTTTTAGTCTGTTCCGTACTCATCTCTTCTTCTAAATAGAACTCCACAATCCCAAACTATTCTTCTTCATCAGGGAACTGCTCCTTCTCTTATTCCAGCAATATAACAGAGTACCTGCCATGTTCCTAAAAGCTCAGCCCCTGGTCAGAGTAGAAAACAATGGAAGTCAGAGCCAATGAATGGAGAAAAACAGAGTCCCAATGACATCATTTGAGCCCCTGGGCTAACCCATACGTGAAAGCTAATCATACTTCTTGATTTTTCATGTACATGAAGTATTAATTTCATATTTTGCTTATGCCAGTATGAGGCTCATTTTTTGGAATTTGCAACCTAGATCCCTGATACTACACATCATTACATAATGTATAGGTGCTATACCCCATCTCAAAATTACCCATGAATTTAAATCTCTATATACAATGAGTTGTTATTGGTATTATAAAAAAAATTAACTGAAACACCAAAACCACAATACTAACATAGGACTCCAGTTAATAAAGCTATCAAGGCTGACCTTCAAGTCCATTAAAGTGTATAAATAGCCAACTGAAAAGAACACATTCTTCTCAAATTATGGTCTATTTTTTAGTTGCAAAGTAGAAATAGAAAATGTTTTTACCTTTTTCATTTTCCAAGTTAGAGAAAATGGGAGTGACTTAATTTTTTTTAATCTTAATTCATATAGTGACTACTGATGTTTGGTTTCCATAAAATATTTCTATTAGAAATTCTTGAAGTTAACTATAAGCTTATTGATCTGTAAATCAAGATGAATGAAAAATCTCAGTGTGAAATTATCCAGAATGGCTAAGAGCTCACAAGTATGACCCCCAAAATACCTTTCAGGCAATTAGAAATGCAAACATTTCTGAAAGTCAAGAACACTGCAGCTCCCTTCCCCCTTTTTTCCCCTCCTTTATTTTAAGGAAAGTGCTCCAATGTCTCATTACTGAGTTACTAAAGCATTACTAAATGCAAGTCAGAGACAAGGTATCTGATCTCCAAAAGTGAAATAAAATAAACTAAATGAAATTTAGTACAATTATGCATTAAAATGTGCTTATGAAGGCACAGCTCAAAAACAAAATAAAATTATGTATGGAATTGAGTTATGTTACTGCTTGATCTAAAAAAAAATGTCTCAAGAGTTCACATGTAGAGAGTTGTTAGAAAATACAGTAAAAGAATACAAGCTTGATTATTTTTGACAATGGTTATATTTTAAATTTATCATAATTTTTATGAAAAGTTTTGTCCAATGGCAATTACTTGTTTTCCTCTTTCCTACTTTAGTTTGACAAATTAAATCAATGACTATATAAATTTGATGATTTGAGGTCACATATCATGATTTCAAATCAACATTCTGTAAACATTAGGGAACAGAAAGTCTATCTATACCTCTACACAATCCTGCACATGATAAAAAATTATAATAAATAATCAGGTCATCCTCAAATTTTACACCATGTATTATCCAACCTCATTACAGTAGGCACAGAAGGAATTTGGAAATAATGTGCCTACATAATCTTTCTCAGTCAAGGTGTTAGGGGACATAACATTTTAACAGTATCATGACAGATCATCAAACTAAGATAATGGATAAGTATATTCTAAACAGCATGGCCACACAAAGAAATAATTAATAATAACCAGCTACCATTGATTAAACATTTTCTCTATGCTTGATACACTTTATCTATATTGACTTACTTAATCCTTGCAAATGCTAAATGGTACTCTCAGCTCACACACCAGATAAATGTAATCCTTCCTCATAACAGCCATTGACTGTGCAATTTAAAGTCCTGCCTTGGAAAAATGACTATACATTACATAACATAAACCTTCCAGGAGTCTCACAAATAGTTAAAACAATGAACAAATGCCAAAGTTGATAATACCAACATCCCTCATCTCAAATGACACTAGTATTCCAATAGCTCATCATTTCTACATGACTGCCTCAGTTCTCTTTCAATGCCATGAGGAAGGGAAAGTAAAAAGTGATAATTCTAGCTCCAAGTACAGTGTCCTTTCTCTCTCTCACACACACACACACACACATATGTATATATTATATGTATAACTATACTTCACAGATAATATTCAACAACAAGCTGATTAATTTGCTATATTATTAGGGAAACATGACCAATATCAACCAGGATAGCTCCCTCTTGAGGCAGGAATTTCTTTTATTTTATAGTTTCATTTTTCTTTATTGGCCTTGTAAATTAAAATGCTTTTGCCTCAAGCACAGTAAGAGGGATATTAAGTTTTTATTCATCATTTAGGGGATAATAGTGAAACAAATATTATCAGTTGAACCCTTTTTTCCAAATAAACTTTTATGTGGAGACCTTATTGATATGGGATTGGACCAGAACCCCATCCACCTGGCCTGCCCTCAAACCCTAGAGCAGCCACTAGGGGAACTTTGGAGAGCAGTTAGAAATGACTGGTGAAGTCACATTAAACTGTGAGAGCAAAGGCTTGGGTCAAAAATTGTAAAAGCCCAGCCCAAGGGCCAAATCTGCCCTATACATGTATTTTGTTTGACTCACACTGTTTTTGTGTGTTTTTTCTTTGTTGTCAGCATTTAAAAATTGAAGTTTTTTCATACAATTTCTGGATGCCTAGCTTTAATTTAAAAATCAGATGGTCTGGCTATACTGAGCCCCCATTTCCACATTTAAATGTCCAGTTAGATCTTTGTGGCAGTGACCCTTTCACCTATGCTGTGTGTCACACTTCCTATCACCACCTTTCATGTCATAATTCATAGCCCTAAATTATGATTCCTATGTGGCAAGCCTTAAATCCTTTCTGGTATATGTTGGATATTCCAAAGCAGATGGGGAATATCTCACATAGAATTTGAAGCTTCCTATTTCTGCTGCCTTTATGCTCTGGCTTTTAACATTCCTTTTAGTTAACTTTGCATGGAAAAGAATCCACATGGTGGTAGTAATCTTTGCCATCATTGAGGTGTCTATTTTCTCAACTTCTGGTAACAGGCATACCATCCTGCCTGCCTCCAAGTTTCTGGCATAAACACCACCTGAAGCTCTATTCTGATCACCAATGCATCGATGATAACCCAATCTTGACCCCTTGTGCTCACCTAGAGAGAACTGATTTCTACTTTTCCATCTCTTCACAAATGAAGGCAGAAGAAACACCATAGCAGAAATGCTTGGGCTCATAGTGATAAAGAGCTTTCAACTTGACCACAGAGCCATCTCTTTTCCAGTCATAAGCAACCAAGACAGACTGAGCAGGAATAAATTTAAGTCTTACATGTGTATCCTACACTTAATTCTCCCTCCCCATTGCAACAGACACCTTCATTTGTTGAGATGATTCTTTTCTCTCAGGAGCCTTTTTATCTCTTATCTCTCTGGTTTCCTTCAAGAATTTCTATGGAGCAAGCCACTTTCTACTATTTACAAATGTCACAAATGTCAGTAAGAGTCTGACCCTGGATCTCAGTCAAATTGGGGGATGGAGTTAGAAATAAAGGGAGACTAAGAGGAAAGTGTTTCATACCTCCACATACTCAGTCCTGATCTTGCTAGCCCACATTTAAAAACTAATTAGTAGCACATTTTGCAATATTAGATATCTATCTTTATATTAAAATGGTTCTTGTCAGCATCTTGTATGCAAATATTTCCTCAAATATTGAGAATGCTTTTCTCAAAGTCTGAGATAAATCTTAATGTTATTTGGCAAAAATATGAAGGTAGAATATGAGCCAAGAAAACACTGTGTCAGGGCCCAGAGCAGACCACCCCAAGTATCTCACAATGGCATATTGATTAGTTTGAATTAATATTACTTAAGAAATGCAAGAACACTCTGATGTGTGTGTGTGTGTGTGTGTGTGTGTGTGTGTGTGTGTGTGTGTGTGTCTGAAAGGTTGAAAGGGGGATAAACGTCCCCTGTGGAAGGTGCCCTCCCTGCACATGAAGACACCCTTATCACTGGTGTTAAGGAACCCAGAGCCAAAGAGTCTGTATAAACAAACATTGTGACCTTTCTATTAATTTACTAGCTAAGCTCAAATGTTTTTAGATTCTTCACTAATGAATACCCAAACCTTAATAGATTACTTGATAATGAGCACTAACTTTTCTTTGTCCTGTCAGTACATTTCACAAATGTATTGTTTCTTTATCTAAAAAGTATGAAATGCTAGCTAGTTCATCATTTCTCAGAGCATCATTTATGATTCTCCCATGTGCATATATTAAGTTTTTTTTCTCCTGTTAATCTGGTCTTGTGATAATTTTATAATTAGTCCAGCTATCAGAATTTAGGAAGGATAAGGGGGATTCTCCTCCTTCCCGACAACAGACTTTGAAAAGTTCACATGAACCATTAAATCTTCTTGCAAATTAACAAACTGAATTTTAAAATGCAATCATTAGTCTTTACTTTTCAATAGTATACAGTTAAACACTGAAAGAATCTTAGTTTTACAAGGCCAACTACTTCATTTTAGAAACAGGAATCCATTGAGGTAAAAAAATGAAAAAATAAAAAAGTCAGCAGGCTTGAGCTCAAACTCATACCTCCTAATTATTAGTTTGGTTCTCTTTCCTTTATACCCATTACCCTGTAAGGATAGCATTAGGGTTAAAGAATTTTGCCACAAAGACCCATTCATTCAATAAGCGGGTATTTATTGAGCTGCTACTGTGTTTCAGATGATGTACAAGAAAGGGTGATCCACCGGGAGCAGAAATCTAAGTTCAAACCTCGGGTCTTCCAAACCTTACGTGTGATCGTATGCAAGTAGTATATATACCTAAATCTCAGCACCCTCATCCTGAAATGAGTGTTACAGTTAAATCATCTGTAAAGTCTCTTTCAGTTCTCAGCTTCTGTAATTCAAGTAAGTAGCTAAACATATGTTAAACAAACAAACAAAAAACCCTCATGAAAGAAGATCTAAATTTCATAGATACCTCACCTGAAACCAAATGTAAGATGTTCACTTGCAGATTTAGGCCATTGGATAACATCTGATGAGTACTTTAAAAAAAAAAAAGAAAGAAAGAAAGAAAAAAAAAAAAAAAAAGACTGTGATAAATTACTACCTGTCACTGCATCCAAACAAATAAAACCACTAACTTAACAAAAAAAAACAAACACAAGTTTACTAGTAGTGCATATTTTATGCATTCAATAGAATATATTTTACAATCTGGGATGGTAAAATTATTTCAGCCATGAATCCCTAAAAAAAGCTGTTTGATAATTCTAAACATTTAGAATTAAGTATCCAAATGCATTTTATGTAGAATTTCCAATGGATATCATAAATTAAAGTTGGCATCCATTTTAATTCAATCAATCCAATAGATAATCTCTAAGTTCAACCTAGGTTTTATATTTCATACAAGTTGGAGATAGGAAGGGAGATATATTTTGATGAATTATTTAATGTTTCAAGAAATGCCAGAGGTTTAGGGTTTTTAAATAATCCTAAATATGTTTAAAATCAAATCCTATTGGTAAATAGAATGACTGGCCATTTTATTTATTAGAGTAATATAAGAGACTATGTTTAACTCTGCTTTTCTCTATAAATCTACAATTGTGGATCACTGTTAACCAAGCCCTCTCTTCTTATGAATGAGAAAAGCAAATCCTAGGGAGGTGAATGTTTTCCAGAAGTTCATGCAGTAGAACTAGAGTTAACTGTGTTATTCAATTCTAGTCTACCACACTGCCATCCCCTTCTAATTTTTTCTTTTTAACTTAAAGTATAATTTAAATGCAATAAACTACTTTTTAAAGTGTATAATCTGATCAGTTTTGGCATATGTGTATACCCATAAAACCATCACCACAATCAAATAACATTGTCCAACACCCTGAAAAGTTTCCTCAAGCCACTTTGTATCCCATCCCAGCCTCCACCCCTCCCCAGATAACCAATGATTTGTTTTAGTCACTATAAACTAATTTGCATCTTTTAGAATTTTGCAAAAATGAAACCACACATTATATGATATCTTTTTGGGCCATGGATTCTCTCACTCCACATAATTTTTAAATTAATCTATGTTACGGCATGTATCAATGCTCATTCTCTTCTTATTGCTCAGTAGGTATTACATTGTATAAATATACTCTGTATCATCTTCATTTACCCCTTGATGAACATTTAGGTTATTTCCGGTTTGGACCTATTAGAAATAACGCTACTATAAACATTCATATACAAGATTTTGTGTGAGCATATGTTTTTGTTTCTTTTTGGTAAATATCTATGAGCAGAATGGCTGGGTCATACAGTTAAGTATATGTTTAGCTTGAAAATATCTGTCAGTTTTCCAAAGTAGTTGGACCATTTCACATTCCTACAAGCATGAGGGTTCTAGTTGCTCCATAAACTTGCCAATGTTTGGCATGGTCAGTTTTTTAGTATTTTTTGTTTGTTTAATTTTAACCACTTTAAGGATATGTCATCCCCATTGTTATTATATTCTTTTAATTCCTTGGATTTTCTTGACACAACTTGTGCTATTCTGCAAATTGGGAAAGAAAAGAGTGACATGTAATAATGTGATATGTGAGTAAAGGACAAGGATAAGAGTATATTTTTCATAAGTTAGTTTTACCACAATGTTAAATGCCTTAATTTCTGTGCTTATCAACAATTAAAATTTAGCTTATAATATATGATACTCAAACATTCTTAGTTGCTTTTTAAAGTATATTTTTTAAATTTACTTTTCTTTCACCTTTTTAACTCCTCTTTTTCAGTACAGAAAAGTCAAGTGGTTGAAAAAACAACCACTTGGACAAAAAAGATCATATAAAACAAAATTATTCAAGAAATAAAATAAGAGCTACTTATTGCATATCAAATTGGTAAAACTTTTTATTTTTTTTTTTTTAATATATTTTATTGACTTTTCACAGAGAGGAAGGGAGAGGGACAGAGAGCCAGAAACATCCATGAGAGAGAAACATTGATCAGCTGCCTCCTGCACACCCCCCACTGGGGATGTGCCCACAACCAAGGTAACATGCCCTTCACCGGAATCAAACCCGGGACCCCTCAGTCCACAGGCTGACGCTCCATCCACTGAGCCAAACCAGCCAGGGCTGGCAAAACTTTTTAAAATGACAATATCTAGGGATGGCGAGGGGTGAGTGTGATAGAACTTGCACCCTCATATATTACTCACAGAACTGACTTTTTAGAAAGCAATTTGGCCATTTATAGTAAGTGCCTTAATAGTTCTCATATTAAATGATACAGTAATATCACTTCTAGAGATTTTAAAACTCTAAATAAATAATCAGAGATATGGACAAGTGATTATCTTCAAGTTCAGCATTATACATAATGCCAGGAAATTGGAAATAACCTAATTGTGCAAAAGCTAAATCAATAATGGTTCATGCATGTGACATTATGCTGGCAATAAAAACCATAGATTTGAAGAATATTTAACCACATTAATAAGTGCTACTCACATAATTTTAGAGAATGAGATAAAAAGATTACCACAATTACCATAAAGAAAAACAATGTACATTAAAATAAAAAAAAAGGAAAGATACCAAAAATTTAACAGTGGTACCTGTCTTTGAAGCATTTACATGAGTTCGTAGATATACTGACTTGGTTGGTACATTACTTATATCTATTTAGCAATTTGTAAGTAATATATGATATACAAGTAATATATTGAGGCACAGAGGCTTGACCAACGAATTAACTCTATATAGGGAATATCCTTTGAACTGAATCCAGAAGAATGAGTAGTTTTCCAGATAGCATTCTTGGGGGGAAGAAATAATTTATGCGAAGCAACAGAGATGTTTGTATCCCTGGTTCAAGAGCTAAATGTCAATTAGTGTTTGTTGAATACACTAATGAATCCTATATAATAAAGTGGTGATATGCAAATTGACAATCACTCCAACACACAAGATGGCTGCCCCCATGTGGTCAAAGATGGCCACCCCCATGTGGACACAAGATGGCTACTACAAGATGGCCGGCAGAGGAGGGCAGTTGTGGGTAATCAGGCCAGCAGGGGAGGGCACTTGGGTGGGACAAGGCCTGCAAGGGAGGGCAGTTGGGGGCAATCAGGCCTGCAGGGGAGGGCAGTTAGGGGTGACCGGGCCGGCAGAGGAGGGCAGTTGGAGGGGACCAGGCCTGCAGGGAGGGCAATTAGGGGTGACCAGGCCGGCAGGGGAGGGCAGTTAGGGGCCATCCGGCCAGCAGGGGAGCAGTTAGGCATCCATCAAGCTGGCAGGGGAGTGATTAGGGGTGATCAGGCTGGCAGGCAGAAGCGGTTAGGGGCAATCAGGCAGGCAGGTAAGCAAGCGGTTGGGAGCCAGCAGTCCTGGATTGTGAGAGGGATGTCCCAGATTGGAGAGGGTGCAGGTTGGGCTGAGGGACACACACCCCCGTGCACGAATTTCGTGCACCGGGCCTCTAGCAAGTTATATAAAAACATGTTAGTTTTCTCTAACTGTTCTTTGTTTCTGTATTTCATTTACCAGAAGTCTACTACTAAAACATAATGATATACTACAAATTTCAAAATTAACTAATTTTAGATCAGTTACATTTTAGAATATTGCTTCCTAAAAATCATTCCTTAATTGCATCAGTAATTGATCAGTATTTTATTAAATTGTTACTGTAAAATAAGCTAATTCTGGAAGACCAGAGAACCTATCACCACCCCTTAGGGGAATTGACTTTTTTTATTGCCTTCTATCTTAGGAAACAGCTGATATTTTAACCTTTTGCACTCGGATGTCGAGTGTGACTTGACATGGTTAGCATCGGTAGCAGCTCTTTTTATACTCTTTGAATGTATCAATAATTTGAAATATTAAAAAAATCCAAATAAATAAGTTTGTATGAAAAGAAACTCCAGTTTTTTATTCTACTGCTGCGCTTTGTAAAATCTGGGGTATTTAAAAAATTAAATCCCGAGTAGAATAAAGGAATTGAGAAAAAAAGCAAGCGAGTGCAAAGGGTTAATCAAGAGCCCTTTATCTACTCACCAACTATGAATCAAAAGAATGACTGTAACTGATTTTGAACACCTTTTCTTTAAAAAGAAAACTACTACACAAGGATCTTTGATACAATTTAGGCTTCTTTTTAAAAGATTTGTTTGCTGTTGTTTCTTCTTAAAATAATAAAGTGATATGCTGGCAAAATTAGTATTAAAAAATCTGTACAGTTACTTAATTCCTGAGTCATTACTTAACTTTTAAATATCCATAAAGACTTAAATCCATCATCCTTTGTCAGCAATTAGGAGATGGAAGATTTGGATGGGAATTTGGTATTGTTTTTCTAACCTAATGATATTTGACAGAAAAAAGAAAAAAGAAAGGACCACAGAAAGGAAAAGCAGAGGGATACAATCTCAACCAACAAAGAATTTAAATCATAGATAGGAACTTAACTTCAAAGAGCTATTTATTTATTATTAAAATAATAGCAACTGAAAACTTCCTTTTTTTAGCCACTTTGTTTAATAGATACTCTAAACAGCCTCTATATTGGTAAAAGCAAAACATTCTAGATAAGATATTGGGTGCCCCACAAGGTGTGGAATCTAACAGAAGATCCTCACATAAAGCTGGATCCCAAAAGAGCTACCCTCTAAACCCTATAAGGATGACTAGGAATAGAGGCATTTTTGTTAGTGTTTGGGGTAGTTCTGGCACCAAAGAGTACCTTAAATTGTGAAAGGTACTTTTAATTGTGAACTGCTCAACTTCTGTGCAAAAGAACAAAAGTGGTCTTAATACTTTAATGAAACATCCATGCTAAGGGGTGACCAAACAGCATCACTCTCCACTATAAGGAATGAAGATTTCACAGTAGAGATGAATGTTGAGAAAACTGAGTGATCACAGGCACATGGATAGTTACCCATGCAGACTCAAAAGATTTTCCTCTATGCAAATTAGTACCATAACAATAATGCAATCTGTAATTTAGTTGAAGGGGATAAAAAAAAAAAAAACCTGCCATATTAAATCATTGTGGTTCATTTAAATTATATTGGTTTTGTATTTGATTTGTAGTATTTTTTGTTTTGTTGTTACATAAGTCTTGGACATCTAAAGGGTTTATACCTAGTTTTACGGTATGTTTGTACAGACGTTAATGATTTTTTAATAACCTGTTTTCCCTTCTAAACATATATCTTTAAAATAAAAGTGTAATATGCAAGTCGACCGAACGGCCAAACAGTGGAACAATCATCTGGACGACCATGCTATGACACCCACTGGCACCAGGCCAGCCAAGGTGGGTGAGATGTGATTGGTCGGGGGCCCCGCCATCGCCCCATGATCACCCCACAGAGGGAGGCCCAGGCTACCCCGCGGAGGCACTGCGGCAGGTAGCCTGGGCATCCCTCTGTGGGGGTGATCCATCGGGGAGACCCAGCTGGGTGGGCAGGGCCTACCTCTTTGGGGCGATTGATCGCAGGGCTCCCAGACTGCAAGAGAGCGCAGGCTGGGCTGAGGAACCACCGCCCCCCCGCCCCAGTGCACAAATTTCATGCACTGGGCCTCTAGTAGTACATATAGGTATATATACATATTTATATATATATATACACATACACTTTGAAGGAAAAAATACACACACATACACACTTTGATAGGATACAAAATGATGCTTTAATAAGGACTTGCTTATCATCTGACTTATTGTGCAGATCCACCTACAGGGAGGCTCTGTCACTCTAGCCACAGTGTGCCAGTAGCTGTTTCCCACCTCAGTATGGCAGCCATCATTACATGTTGTAAAAGTAGCACGTGGCCTTGTATCTATGAACCTGGTTGAAATGGTTCTACCCTGGGTAAAGGATCCACCTTGGATGAATTAGGTTGAACTATGTGAAAGTGCCAGTCTTGTAGTTTAAAATAGTCAAATATCAGCATTTTTTTATTATGCCATCTAATACACGCTCGGGAGTCTTTTCTTTCCTTCAAGGAGAGCCTGACATACTAGTAAACCAGTATAGAGACCTTTTAATAGGCAACTAACCATCCTTGATGCTATCCTGATTTTGACCAATAACATTCAGTCAAATTAAAATTCAAAAGTAAAGGGTTTTTAATATAAAAACAATAATGAAAACTGCAACTATTGAACATATATTAGTTCAATATAAAAAAAGAAACCTAGAAGGAATATAAAATTAGGCAATAAAAGTGCAACACTGTCTTGGAGAACTACTTGGTCATTGATGAGGGAGACCCTTTTCTCAATAGGCCAGAAATTAATCAATAGTTGTTGTTGTTGTCGTTTTGTATAAATCAGTACAGGAAAGATTAAGAAGCCCCAGAAATAGACATCAATCAGAAAGGTTATTTTCAACAGAGTCCTTTTTATTTCCTATGCAATATAACATTAAGAAATCATCAAATATTATCCACAGGTTGCTCAGCCCTTTCCTGTGAAGGTCCTTTCCTTTTATTGTTTCAAATTTCCCAATAGTGAAGAACCCCACCTACATCTAATTGTATGAGAGTAGGACAAAGAAGGGTAGAGTGTTAAGCCCAGTTACTTCCTTTTTTGTAATGCAAGTGCCTAACTTAAATTTGATTGCAGAGGCATCCAATTCAAAGGAGACTTCTACTCCAAAGACAGCTATCTCAAATAAATATTCTGCCAGCCACTGGATTAGATAAAGAGCCAGGCCCTCCCCTACTGAGGCTCCTTTGTTTCAGAGATGGGTCTCCTCCTCTACCCTCTATGTCTCTCTCTCTCTCTCTCTCTCTCTCTCTCTCTCTCTCTCTCTCTCTCTCATTCTTCCTCTTGCCCAACCCACCTATGACCTCACTGCGTGACCTCAGATGTGTTGCGCAATTTCTAGGACTTGTACGTAATAAACCTTTATTTTTCAAAGTTTCCTGATGCTTACTGCTGAAGGATATCTTGCAATCACAATAAGAACCACCAGGGCCAGTCTGGTCACAACAATGGTTATCAAGAGGCTAAGGCTGGCACACAAAACAAAGGGTTTGAACATAATTATTGATTCCTTGGAGTTGAGGTGATCTGCCTCCTTGTTTCATACCAAACATGACTATTACTGACAATATCCAAGTGCAACTTTCTGATCTCATTTGAGGTACTGATATTTGCATTCCACTTTCCTCTAACAGAAATATTTATAAAAAGCAAGCATGCAAAATCTTCATGACACAGAGTAGGTATGAAGACATCTAGAGAAAACTTCAATTCTTTTTACCACCCATTTTTAATGTTTATCATTTATCTTTTAAAAACAGCCCAAATCTTATATATAGTGATGACCACTTTGTTCCCAGATAAAGGAAAAATTATCCCTTGACAAATGGCCAATAAACTTGGCCTCAGACACATGATATTCCATGACTTCCCTGGCATACCACCAAAGAACTGAGTCTACAAAAGAGAATACATACACATTCACAGAAGAAAAAAAAAAAGTGATATGTTGGATCTATAAAAAAGAGCTGAATAAAATTATAATAAATTAGGGGCCCGGTGCATGAAGATTCATGCACAGGGAGTGGGTCCCTCAGTCCGACCTGCACCCTCTCCAATCTGGGAGCCCTCAGGGGAGCCCTCTCCAATCTGGGAGTTTCTGTCTGTCTTTGCAATCATATGAGCAAATTGTCTGAGACCCCAAGCCTGTTTGGTTTGGTGCTCACAGAATAATAGAGGTCTTTTTTTTTTTCTTTGCTCCATTGGTGGAGATTTCCTAGAAGATGCAAGATATCTTCCCTTTAATTATTCCTCGACACTGTGACTTTACTTATGTCTCTCACCTTTGCTTTCCCTCCCATCACCCACCTGCAACAGTAACTTGCTCCAGGCTCACTTTGCTCTAGTGTCTAGGAGATCCCGCAATGAGTCTGCCATCAGAACTATGATTCCCAGCATTCCTGGTGCTCCCTGCGCTCTGGGCTTCTGCTTCTGGTCCAGGGGCTACACAAACCAAGAGGACTGTGAACTCCAGCGGCTCCTAGGCCGGGCTGACAGGACCGGGCACTCCAGTGACGTCCCCGGACCCCGGCCACTTGGTGCTGGCTTGTGCACATGCGCTGGCCACCGGCTCAAAGCGGGCAGGGTCCCAGGGATGCCCACTGCATTGCCCTGGCTACATGGAGGGTGGGTGGGAGTCCCGCCCCACCCCCGGCCACTCAGCACCTATGCACATGCACTGCCCACAGGCCCGCCATCTTTGTCAGGTTAATTTGTATACTCACTCCTGATTGACTATGGGTGTCGCGGAGGTATGGTCAATTTACATATTTGTCTATTATTCGTATAGATGATAAAATATTCCTAAAGTTCTGTGATAACAAAGTTATTCATTTGTTCATTCATCCAATATGTTTACAAGAATCTATAATATGCAAGGTATTATATTAATACAAATAATTAACATTTATTGAGTACTTACCATGTGCCAGTGTTACTAGACAGGGACCAGGCCGAGAGCTGGTCTGCCTCAGGCTGGCCTGT
Organism: Eptesicus fuscus; assembly: GCF_027574615.1. Classification (NCBI taxonomy): domain Eukaryota; kingdom Metazoa; phylum Chordata; class Mammalia; order Chiroptera; family Vespertilionidae; genus Eptesicus; species Eptesicus fuscus. Next base: position 39,470,264 of record NC_072475.1, read on the forward strand.
AGTGTGTGGGTTCTTGACTTCATGTAGGAAAGATCTCACAACTCGAGTCCAGGTGATATTGAGAGTATGCTTATTAAAGCTGAGGACAGTGAAATAAAGAAAGTACTTAGAGTAGAAAAAGCAACAGGAGAGAGCCTAGGTGGTGCCCTGCTTTGGCTCCCTAGAAACATTATAGGAAAGAAGTGAGCCAAGGCAGGGCTGCTGTTAGCTTACTGGCAAGACAGAGAAAAGAGGATCTTGGAGACAGATTGAGCGGGTAAGCCCAGGGTTGAGCTGCCGCTGCCCACTGCTTCCCTCATTGCAAGTGTCCTGGGACAGTCAGAATTTAGGAGGAAGTAAAAAGTTCATGCCTGGAAGGGGCATGGCATTATCTAGAGTGAAACCACATGATATCCTTTGTCTTGAGGGTTTTATCTTTCTTCTGCAGGAGTGATTCTTAGGGGAGGGTTTCAGCAGAATATTCATCAGCTTTCCAGGTGTGTTTTTAATATGCTGATGCATCAAAATGAGAGTAGAGGGAGTTTAGGATTATTTTTTGGTCTGCTTTATTGCTCTACTTTTATCTTGGGTCTGTCTGGCCCTAATCAAGTTTTTGTTATTTGTTTTCCTGACGTCATCCATGCTTGGGTTTGGCTGGCACATATGGCATTAATACAGTCTCTGTTCTCTATCTCTCCAACCAGGGTGATTGAAGCTATGTATTCTCTGGTTAGGGAGGAGAGGTATAAACCATTTGCTCTCAAGTGTGCTTGGTTAGGGAAGATAAAGTCTTGCAATTCACTAGCTGGTTGTAAGTTGTTCAAATTATTTGGCCTTGTTTAATTATCTTGTTTCAGTTTCCCCATTCCACTTGCCCAGGAATTTTCCCAGCTCCTTATGATCCTGCCTCACTGGGTACAATACTAGGTATTTTGTAGACATGAAAGAAGCCATAGGCATGAGTTTACCAGAGCTGAGCAGGGATGTTGAGGACAGGACATTGTGGCTATCACTCGTTCACAGAGTGGTTAGGAGTCAGATCCAACACAACGGCACATAATGCCACATTGAAAAACAGTTATGAGTTAGGTAGTATTATTGTCCCAAATTTACCGGAAAAAAAAAAATAGGAGGCTAAAGAAGTTAAATAATTTGCTCAAGTTCATAAGTGGCAGTGCTGGGATTTGAACTTATATCTTACTTTGTTTTCTATTACACCACAAGAATCACTTCTAAATATTTGAAGATTGGAGGGATATAAAAAAAAACATTTTAGAGTGCCTAACCATGCTCAAATCAATGCTCTGTTAAAGTAAATATGAATCATTTTTAAGTTAGTCACCTAAATTCCATTTGGGGTCAAAAGCATAAATATTGAAGTACTTTTCCTGTTGACAGAAACATTTCCCAATCTTATCTAGAGCACTTGCCAACAGTCAGCATCATGATGAATTTTACAGAGGTAACTAAAAAATTATCACTGCCTTGGCCAGTGTGGAAATTTCCTGCTGGGTCCTTTATGGCAGTAGAGCTACCCTCAAATCTAAAATGCCAAGAGTCTGCAATATACCTCAGACTGGGTTCTTTCCTATGTATTTGCCAAAAACAGCCAGGAGTTGCAGTTACTCAGTTCTCTTTCTATTTTGACTTCCATGGTAGTGGACTAGGCCATGATCATTTCATAAAAAACACTTGCCTATTAATTATTTACAAAATAAAATTTTACTGAGTTCCTATTAATGCAATCCATGTGAAAGGGACTTTTGTTCATTTATTTTAAAATAGTCTCATATAGCCCAAAAATACTAATAGTTTGCATATCTACCTTGAGCAAATATGGCATATTTAGGTCCATTTCTATGGCTCAGTCTGCATATGTTCTCTAAGGAAGACATGTGAATAGAATCTGTAACTACTTTCTAGTCCTCTAAAAACCCCAAACCTTATCAGGAGGGATATGTGCCTTTTTCGCCATTTTTATCCCTAGGCCCATGCATATGCTTGAATGTCATTGATGTTAAAATAAGTTTGTGGAATAAATGAGCTCTATATCCTTTCAAATCTTTTGGCAGCATCCTTTTTAAAAAAGTAGCCTGTGGGTCAGAGGCTCTTGCTCTAGTCCTGACAATCTGCCAAACCACCATCTGACTTTTTAAACAAGCCACGGTAACTGACAGCTTCCGTGAGAGCCCGTGAAACCGAATGAATGGCTGGAATGTTAAAAGACGGTATCAGATGTTCCTCAGTATAGCACTAGTGGCTTTCAGCTCATTTCTGAAAATAATTGCTTAAGAATGAGTCATTTGTGTAGACTAGGCCCTCCACCAGAGAGCTGATGATGAACAAGCAGTCTTTTGGAGGTGACGCTGGGAAGTACTTGTGAGTGGTCTAAACCCCAGGTACTAGGAGAAAGATGAAAACCTCTGAGACCCTGCTGTCAGCATGGGCGTGGGAGTTTCAGCAGGAATGACACAGTTTAAGAACTAGATGGCCCTACCTAGTAGGTAGACTGGGAGACAAAATGGACTCTGGACAGGGAAAGAAAATACAATCATCAAGGAAGTCGTGGAAGTCTGCAGGCAAGTCAAGTCTGTAAGCTGAGTTTGGGAGAAGAGCACCAAACTTACAGGCAGTAACTACAAATGGCACATAAGGTCAAGGCAGAACAGCAAGGCTTGTCTAATGTTGAGTCTGATGGTCTGAAATTTCCCAGGAAGAGCTCTTAAAATCACCCTGCTGCTCACTCCTTTATCGTCCTCAGATTCTTAGAAATTGATGACTGCTTTTTGCTCAGAGAAAATCAATTTATTTGATTCTATTTTTAACTCTTCCCTCAACTACTAAGCTAGCTATAGCCAATATTTTTCAAATGGTTATATAGATGAATTCTTTGAATAAGACTCAATGAACACAATAAAAAATGATTATAATATTATTTAGATCTTACATTAGTGGTCCAGTGATCAGCACAGATTTCTAGGTCATCTGTCCCCTTCTTTCATTGAACTTGCAGAGTACTAAGGTGCAGGAAGGTTGAACTGCTTCATTGACATAGAGATAGCATTCAGACTAGAATCTATGTCATGATTATGTCTAATTAGGTGTTTTTTCCCCCTCACACAATGCTGGCTCTATTATAACAGGAACACATTTAGCTCTCCTAACTACCAACTTCATATTTTACACAAGACTTCATGAAATTATATTCTTATCAGATTGCAATTCCCAAACAGCTTACTTACTAAATCTCTCTTGTTAAAGTGAATATCCTATTTATTAGTCTTCTTAGTCTTGTCTTGCATTTCCAAAACCAAAGCAAAACAAAAATTGCAATGTCCAATGAGTTTATATATCTCTATGGCTCAAAAATTGTCAAATAAAATATACATATGGTAGTCACAGTGAATAGTCAATGACAAAGTTACAAAAATCATTAAGTGGCTTTATTGATAAGGATATTAAATTTGATAGGATAGGAGAAACTAAGCAATTCACATTAAAATAAAGGCAGAAATGCAGTGAAAATTACCCAATTAGGCATCCCAGTCCAGCCACTACATAATTCTATGATCTCAGTGAACTCACTTAAACTCTGCAGCCCAGAGTAAAGGAGGATGAAAAGGAAGATAAAATGAAGAGAAGGAGAAGGAAGAGGAGGAGGAGGAGGAGGAGGAGGAGGAGGAGGAGGAGGAAGAAGAGGAGGAGGAGGAGGAGGAGGAGGAGGAGGAGGAGGAGGAGGAGGAGGAGGAAGAGGAGGAGGAGATTCCTAGATTTAAATGAAGCCTCCAGAGCTCCATGTAGATGGAGTCCAATTCTTGTAATAACAGGGTCTAGGATGTAAGCATGGCTTGTGGACATAAAAGTCTGTGTGATAATAACAGCTAACTATAACTATATTCCAGGCATGTTTCTAAGATAGATAGATAGATAGATATCAACTCATGGAAAATTTTTTACAGTAATTCAATGAGATAAGCACCATTATTTTCATCCCCATTTTCCAGATGATGAGGAGGCCCAGAGATTAAGTAACTTGCCAATGTCACACATACAGTAAGCAGCAGAACCAGGATTTGAACCTAGTCTATCTCCAGAGCCATGAACTTAAAATACTGCTATACTGCCCCTCTGATGATGGGTGTCCTGGCAGGTTTGGGTGGCTGATGATTAGAGAGATTACAAGATTTTAAATAGTCTTTTAAGATAAAATGGATAATAACTTCTAATTACAGCATTCTTCCTAGGATTAGTTTCTTAGACAGTTTATAGCAGTGAGGCACCAATATTCATCCAATTGCTCAGGTTAAAAACCAAAGAATAGGTCTTGTTTTTGCCTTTCTCTCACTCTGAAACCCATTAGCAAGTCCTCTTAGGTCTATCATCAAAGCAAATCCAAAATCCAACCACTTCTCACCACTCTACTGCTACCACTTGATGTATCCTCATCTTTACCTGAATTATTGCAAGTATCTCCTAATTCCCTGCTTTTACACTTACCCTTTGACAGCCTCACCTCCACACAGCATACTGAGTGATTGTTTTTAAAACACAGAAAAGATCACATCATTCCCCCTACTCAAAAATCCTCCTATGGTGGCCCATCATTTATATATATAAAACCCTAATATGCAAATAGACCAAACAGCGGAACAACCGAACAACTGAACAACTGGTTGCTATGACATGTGCTGACCACCAGGGGGTGCACACAGAACATGGCAGGCATCAGCAGCAGGCAGCAGAGCATGGAACATGGCAGGCATTGGCCGTGGTGGGATGGTGGAGCAGGTGAGCGGGGGCGCCAGAACATGGCGAGACGCTGGTCGCTGTTATCGGGGTGTGCCTCTGGTGGTTACTGAAAATTCTTTACTCCCGCATGCTGCGGTTCCGCTGGGCACTTGCACCTGCTTCTGGTGCCAGCCCCACTCACGCTGGTCCCGATTTCTTGGTGCTATCAGTGGGTGCAAGCGGCGGCTGCTGGCCCTGATCTCCCCTGAGGGCTTCTCCACCTCCCCCTGCTCCTGAAGGGTGATCGGGGCAGCAGCCGCTCACACCTGCTGATAGCACCAGCCCTGCTCACACCCACTGCTGGTGCCAGCCCAAATCACTGCATAGTCAGCAGGTGCGAGCGGGGCCGGTGCAGTCAGCACGTGGGAGTGGAGGTGGCGGGAGCAGGGCTGCCAGCAGACAGGGGACTAGGGGCCACAGCAGGAGGTGTTGGGCAGGGTTACAGAGGATGGTCCAAGACCCACCCCATGCTCACCGCAGCCTCACGGCCCACAGTTCCTTTTAAGGTGCATGAATTCGTGCACTGGGCCCCTAGTGTTTAAAATAAAATCTAAACTCCTTACTAGGCCTAACTCTACATGATCTGGCCTCAACTACCTTTCCCATCTCATCTTCGCCCACCCTCCCTAACTTACTCCACTAACTTTCTGGCTGTTCCTCAAATATGCAAACTCATTCTCACATCAGGCCCTGATCACTGACATTTCCCTTTTCCTGGCAAGCTCATCCCAAGGATATTTATATGCTTGGCACTTTCATATCATTCAAGTTCTTAACTAAATGTCTTTCCCACAAAGAGCGATTCCTGGCTACCCTATCTAAAACAACTCAATCCTTCGTTCACTATCCCCTTCCCCTGCTTTTCATTTCTCTCCACAATATTTGCCATTACCCAAAATCACATTCATAATTTACTTGATGAAAATCTAGGACAGAGTCTTAAGGTGTCTTGTTAACTGCTTTATCTTCAGTGTCTAGACAGTGTCAGCTATAATAGTAAATGCTCAATACATATTAAACCAAATGAATTAATTCCTCCAAGCTCCATCATTTTATGATGTTATGATACTCACAGGATCAGTGGAGTAGGTGATATGCTGACTCTTTCAGATTCTGAATAAACTGGTAACATCACCACCCATCTATCTTAGGACAGACTGCCTGGATTGGCTGTCCTTAATGGCGCCTTTCTTTCCAAATGCATGTAGATGCTCCTCCATCCTCCTTTTCCAGGGATGGTCAGAGAAGGCTTTCACTGCTTTCTTTTCCCTTTGAGATGAACATACTCCCTCAGGGACTTGTTATCTATTTTCTTTTGATGGAACCTATTTTGCTATCTGAATAGAACTTCCTGAAGTCTTATACTTCTGTATTTTTTCCTACCAAAAATATAACTGCTATGTATTTGCTGGATGAGAGTTTAGCATTAAACACTAAGATAATTACTGCATTAAAAATCCCATGCCATGTGGAGATGTAGAAATAAATGCTGCCCCCTGCTTCCTTTGCTCTCCACAGTCTCTGGAAACTTTCTAGACTGTGCTGAGAATTCTTTTTTCTTTTTTTTTTTAAGTAACAAAGGCTACCTGCTCAGCTGTCTTTTATTCTCTCGGTATTATCTACTCATGGTTACTGGTACAAATGATAAGCTGCTGGCTAAGACTGATGTTTGTCCACTCAGATGGACACTTTAGAATAATTAATGATGTAGTTTATTTCTAAAACCTGCACACACAGTATATGGAAAGGAAAAGCTGCTGCTTCCTGGAACCTGACTTCCTCATCAAGGAAAATCAAGTAGGTCAAACATACCTAACACATGAAAATTGAAGATAAAGCCCTTGTTGCTAGTGATAGTTCAGGAAAGTACCCTAGAAGATTCCATTCACATGTTCTAAAACCATTAATTCCTCACTTCAACATCTATAGAAGTAACCCTTCAATGACTTAAAAGATCATAAAATGGAAATAAGCATTTTTCTTTTCATTACATATCCCACTGTAACATCTATGATTTGACTTCCATATATACAGGCAACAATAAAGCTAAAAATGTCTGAACTGGTTAATTTCTCAGCTCAACTACAGGAGTTGAAACGAGTTAGCTCTCAATTTCCAAAATAGTTTTAAGAGCAACAGTCCTTTGTATGTGCTAACTGGGACTGTGCATTTAATTCTCTAGAAACAGATTTGAGGTTGTGCCCTCTGCTAATCGGCTGCTAAGGTTAGATCTACATGTTTTAAACTGTTTGAAGAACAGATGAAAGTTCCTGTGGCTCTGTCATTAAAATAAACAACCCCAAAGTAAAATATAATCACAATGAACAAAGGACTTAAGGTGAGATACTAAGTGAGTAATTCATCCAAAGGACAAGTTAGCTTCCTTGCTGATGGCTTCAAAGATTTTAGATAATAAATTGAAAACTAAATTGAAACTAGCTCTTGAGACTGATATAAATCTCTCCCAGAAGATAAAACAGAGATAGCAGTGTTGATATCCTAACCAGGAGTGACATTAAAAATATTTTACAACCAAGATGGTATAAGCATTGACCTGGGAGAAAAGGCTCCAGCAGGCCAGAATGAGGAAATGGGGTCTTGGAGGACCCCGTTTTGTGGTAGGCATCAGCCATTTATAGTTGCTGATATGGGGCAGGTCTGGTGGGTTCCGGGGGAAGGTCTAGGGCTGGGTGGGGGGACACTCAAAGAACTTGGAATAGAAGCTCTCATAACCAACCAGTAAAAACAAGGTATTTCAGGATTTCTGTATTTTTAACCCCTGGAAGAATTATACAGTGCATGACAATTGAACATACCCTTCACAGTTCTATGAGCTTTGAGTAATAACTGAGGAAGATAGAAATGAAGGGAAAGGAGAAATAATCAACCTACCAATACCTCTAAAATATTTATCTTGCTATTTATCTTCCCTTTGTGAGATCCTACTCATCCTTCAGAACTTAATTCAAATATCACTTACGAAGTCAAAGTCCTCATTCCCAACACAAACTCCCTACCCTCCTTGTTTTCATTCTCCCCTCACTGTAATTATGTTGTGTGTGTGGATACTTGCTCAATGTCTCTCGCATTCTATTCTAAACCTCAAAGGATCTTAGACCTTGTCTCAGACCTTGTCTTTTGCTCACCATTTTCTTTCTAGCAACTAGAAAAATACTTGAGGCACATTCAATATTTTTTGAATAAACAAATGGAGAGGTTTGTTTGATTTTTAAATGTTACATACTACATGGTACATACACACTTGGGATTCCTCATAGCTGAGCACGAGCATTTCTTGTCTTGCGCTATCACTGAGCTAAATAAACAAAAGATTTCAAATGGTTTTCAGAACTGGAATCATCAGGGGTTGATAGGAACCTGAACTCCTTCTTACCCTTCCAGGCCTAACTAGGTGGGTTGAACACTCATTGTCCCCTGTGGCTGAGAACACAAATGGAAAAATACATGAAGCTAAGCTAATTAATTCTGCTCACTTGCTTTTTAGACTTTTAATTACTTATTAACACTAGAAGAAAAAGAAAGTCTAAAAATACCACAAATAGTAAGTTCACCATTTCCAATTATATAACACACCGCTAATATATTTCTGTAAAAAATAAGAAAACAGTAATGACATTTTGTAGTAGGTACATTATTGAAAAATAAAAATAAAATAAGAGATTTTTAAAATTTTTACGTATTATATAAGACAAAATGAAAGATCAATTAACCAGTCTACTCACAGTAGGGGAGAAAGTCATGCAAGTTAAAAAAAATGGCAAAAATACCTAATATTTATTAAGTCTTAATACGAGATATTAGCTGTGCTAAGCATTGTTATTTGATTTTCCCCAAACCCTATAAGGTAAGCCCTACTTCCATTGTCTTCATTTTGTAGATGAGGAAACCAAGGCTTAGGGGAATAAAAGAAAATACTAAAATCCCAGAGCTAGTAAGTGGTAGAACAGAGATTAGAAGCCAGGCCTGTCAAACACCAGAGGCTGAACTCTTGATCCCCACACATTCTGCTTCTCCATGGTTAATCCATTTCATATATGCCCCTTTCCTTTGGGGTAATGAGCTGGCAGTTTTTCTGTACTTCTGTATCGGACTGGATTAAGTATGCATAAGCACCAAGTAATGCATTTTAAGAGGAGGAATAACTTGACAAGAAAAACTGCTGCAGACATGTTCTGCTATCTATTCGATGAGCAGATGGTGTACTTCTGAGAAATATCAGGATATATGAAAGAAAACATTTAGGCAATTGATGTTTATGTGGGTGCAGATTTTTGGCTACAGCAGATGCCTGTTGCTTCCTGACATCTGCCATATTCCACTCCAAGTATAAAAAAAAAAAAGATACAGCTGGCAAAATTGCCTAGATTGTGGCTTTGTATATTAGTAAGCAGTACTTACCAGTCCAATAAGGCATCATTTAGCCAAGGACTCAAAGGTGAACTTATCTCTCAGGTACTATGGCACAACAGAAAGAACACAGACTTGGGATCAAATAAGCCTGAGTTCATAATCCTGGGCCTGCCATTTACATGCTGTGGAATCCTGAACCATGTTGTTGACCTCACAGAGCTTAACTATTTTTACTCGGTAAAATGATATGGTATTGTCTAACATGCTGGTTGCTATATGATTCAAATAGAAATAAAGTACCTCACAAACAGTAGGCATTTAATAAGTGCAAGAGTGATTTTTAGATGAAATTAACATTTAAATTGGTCAACTCTGAGTAAACAGATTACCTATGTGGGTGAGCCTCTTCCCATCCGTTGAAGGCCTGAATGGATCAAAAAGTCCAGCCTCACCCTGGCCGGTTTGGCTCAGTGGATGGAGCGTTGGCTTGCGGACTGAAATGTCCCAGGTTCAATTCCAGTCAAGAGCATGTACCTTGGTTGCAGGCACATCCCCAGTAGGGGGTGTGCAGGAGGCAGGTAATCAATGTTTCTCTCTCATCGATGTTTCTAACTCTCTATCCCTTTCTCTTCCTCTCTGTAAAAAACCAATAAAATATATATTTTTTAAAAATTGGCTCAGGTAATTATGGAGGCTAAAGTCCCATGATTTACCATCTGTAAGCTGGAGAAATAGATAAGAGAGCTGGTGTAGTTCAGTACAAGTCCAAAGGCCTAAGAACCAGGGGAGCCTATGATGGAAGTCTCAGACCAAAGACAGGAGAAGACCCATGTCTCAGCTCAAGTAGTCAGAAGAAAAGGGAAATCCTTCCTTTGATGTTTTGTTTTATTCAAGCTCTCAATGGATTGGGTAATACCCATCCACATTGGGAGTATAATCTAATTTACTCAGTATAGTGATTCCAATGCTAATCTCATCCAGAAACATCCTTACAGACACATCCAGCAACAATGTTTAGCCAAATGCTTGGGCACCTTATGATCCAGTCAAGTTGACATAAAATTAATCATCATAAAGAGATTTGGTCACTATTCTGAGGATCTTATTTCTAAGACCTTTTAAGAAAAGTTGTAACATTGAGAATCAGTGATGCTTTAAAAGAGAGTTACTTAAATTGTTAGGGGTCAGGGGTCAGCACACTTTTTCTGTAAAAGTCCAGACAGCTACAAGGTTTCCTCCTGACAGTATCCACATAAAATTGTGAGTTTCTTCTTTGGTTGTATGGGCTGAATAAATGACATGAAATGTCATCGACTTACTGTTATGCACACATGAGGCTAATTACTAGTAACCTACTAAATGATTTATTAAGCATTTCTTAAATGTAGTTATAAAAACAAAAACTCATTTCAATTGATGCAGAAACGGCATTTGACAAAATTCAACACCCTTTCCTCATAAAACCTCTCAGCAAAGTGGGAATTGAAAGATCATACCTTAACATAATAAAAATCCTTATATGACAAACCTACAGCCAACATCATACTCAATGGACAAAAACTAAAACCATTTCTCCTAAGAACAGGAACAAGACAGGGATGCCCACTTTTACCACTCCTGTTTGATGTAGTACTGGAAGTGCTAGCCATAGTGATCAGACAAGAAGAAGAAATAAAAGACATTCAAATTGGAAAAGAAAAAGTAAAATTGGCATTATTCACAGATGAGATGATATTGTACATAGAAAACCCTAAAAACTCTATCAAAAAAAACTTCTAGAATTAACAAATGAATTCGGCAATGTAGCAGGATACAAAATCAACACTCAGAAATATATGGCTTTTTTATACACCAATAATGAACCTACAAAAGAGAGAAATTAAAAAAAAATCCCATTTACCATTGCAACAAAAAAAATTAAGATACCTAGGAATAAATTTAACCAAGCAGGTAAAGGACCTGTATTCAGCAAATTACAGGATGCTAAAAAAAAGAGATAGACAAAGACATAAACAAATGGAAGAATATCCCATGTTCATGGACTGGTAGAATCAACATCATTAAAATGTCCATACTACCCAAGGCAATCTGTAGATTCAATGCAATCCCCATTAAAATACCAACAGCATACTTCAAAGACCTAGAACAAACTTTCCAAAAATTCATCTGGAATAAAAAAAGACCCCGAATAGTTGCAGCAGTCTTGAGAAAGAAGCACAAAGTTGGAGGGGAGGGATCACAATACCAGTTACCAAGCTATACTACAAAGCCACTGTTCTCAAAACTGCCTGGCACTGGCACAAGAACAGACATATAGACCAATGGAATAGAACAGAGAACCCAGAAGTCAACCCAAGCCATTATGCTCAATTAATATTTGACAAAGGAGGCAAGAGCATAATTTAAACAATAAAGAATTTAAATTAAAAAGAAACTGACCCAATACCATTTGCAATAGACACTTTTTGAAAGAGGACATACAGAAGGCCAAGAGACATATGAAAACATGCTCAAAGTCACTAATAATCCGAGAGATGCAAATCAAAACAACAACGAGGTACCATCTCTGTCAGAATGGCTATCATCAACAAATCAACAAATGACAAGTGCTGGCAAGGATGCAGAGAAAAAGGAACCCTCGTGCACTGCTGGTGGGAATGCAGACTGGTGCAGCCACTGTGAGAAACAGTATGGAGTTTCCTCAAAATATTAAAAATGGAACTTCACTTTGACCCAGTAATCCCACTTCTAGGAATATATTCCAAGAAACCAGAAACACCAAACAGAAAGGCTATATGCACCCCTATGTTCATAGGAACACAATTTACAATAGCTAAGATTTGGAAACGGCCTAAGTCCCCATCAGCAGATGAGTGGATTAGAAAACTGTGGTGCATCTACACAATGGAATACTACGCTGCTGTAAAAAAAGAAGGCATTCTTACCATTTGCAACAGCATATATGGAACTATAGAGCATTATGCTAAGTGAAATAAGCCAGTCATAGAAAGATATATGTCACATGATCTCACTCATTTGTGGAATATAATGAACAACATAAACTGATGAATAAAAATAAAAATAGAAGCATTGAACAGACTGTCCAACCTATGAGAGAAGGGGGGGGACGGCATGAGGGGGTAAAAGATCAACCAAAGGACTTGTATGCATGCATATGAACATAACCAATGGACACAGCCAGGGGTGGGAGGTTAAGGGCATATGCTGGGGGTGGGGGCAGCCAGGGAGTGGTCAATGGGGGAACAAGGAGACTTATGTAATACTTTAAACAATAAATAATTTAAATTAAAAAGAAACTGACCCAATACTAGAATCTTCCACTCTTAGCCTTTTTAGCTTTTACAAAAATTATGTTGTATTCCCAAATTACTTCACAGACATTATACACTATCATAACAATAACACAGTATACTTTTATTCCATACCATTTTCCATAATTGTAATTAATGTGGTTAAAGTCTGTCACCCCCACTAAATTATAAACTCTGCAAGACCAATGGTCATGTCTGGTCTTTCACTATGTGCCCAGTCCATGGTATCTCTGGAACACTGCAGGTGTTCAGCATATATTTGTGGGCTAAATGAATGAATTTCTTCTATTTGTTGATTACTTCTATTCTTGTTTTTTAATCATAAAGAATGTTTTCTTTAGCATCAACATTATCAATCCAGTGGTTGATGACAATTTCATTACCCTTCTGTTTATAAAGATGTTATGTTTATACCTGCAATATTTTGGGTCTATAATTTTGCACTGGCAGGTCTTTAAGACAAGCATGATATGTGTTCTAATATAAGTCACTTACACTTCTATTGTTAAAACAGTTATATGAAAGTCAATCCTGAAGTGAGGGGTGGAGGTTAGAGGGGGGAGATTAATAGGGATAGTTTATTATTATCTCCAAGTTCTAATTCCACTGGAAAACGATCAAAAGTTTGAGAGTCGTTGTATTTGTAAAAAACGTGCTTTTGGGATGATAGGTGGGTGGGGGGATATCTCTTTTAGTTGACACCCTCTGGCTCAGAGGTTATAGACATTTAATTTCTAGAAATTCTTGCTTCTTCTCAACCACAAGGCTAGACTTTCAGAGCATTTCTGTGAAGCCTCGGCTTAACTCCACTTGGGGTGACACAGCTTGTACTAGCTGTTTCTAAAGCAAAATGAGAATGAAGAGGTCCTCCAAACTCAGGATAATGCTTCCAAGTCATTAGACCTCTGTGTGCTTTGTTTTCACAAGCATGCAGGTACAAATCGGAGCTCCAGAGTAATGGCAGGGTCCTCCATGTCTTAAAATCCAGGCCTATTGTGAGACATGAGCAAGACTTCCTTGGAAACTGTCAAGACCACTGATCTGTACTCAACAGCTTCAAATAGGTTTGTTCTAATTAACCTCAGTATTTCTACCACTTAAGAAAGATCCAATCCTAGAGACTCTTATTTTAAACTATTTGACTTAAAGCAGCATTAAGGGAATGTGGGTAAAAACAAAACTTAAAACAAGAAAAAGGAATGTTAATTACTTTAGCGAAATGTGTAAATTCCCTATTCAGTGAATGCTCAATGGTTATTTGTTTTTATGGCTCTTTAGTGAGTATTTATTGTGCTCATTCACAAGCTACTTGCTGATTCAAAGATAAGAAGAAATCTGCAAAACTACCAACAAGTTCACCAGATAAAAAGTCATGAAGTTTCTTTTGTTCTTAACTCCTTTGGCAACCTTTGCATAAACTATCAATGAATCTAAAGAACCAGTTCTGCCAAACTCCAACCGGATATTCTGATATGTAGTGAGAATTTAACCTGTAAATTTTACACAGATTGACCCAATTTGCGAAGTTGTAAAAGATGGCTAAATTGTCCCTGACACTATAACAAGTCCTTGAAAAGAAATAAACTCCTCAAACTGTGATGTCTAATTATCTTTAAAAAACTTAAGGAAAGGAAGCTTTTTTAATAAGTGTGGAAGTGTTCATAAAGGGGAGAGCTGCTTGGATTAAAACTGTCAGCTTTTTTTTTCTTTTCTTTTCTTTTTGGGGGGCAGGGGCATTCTAATACTAAGGGGTGGAAGGTGGGGCGGGGGGGAGAAACCTGACCAAATTTTGCCTTCCATCTTTGGACTAACGTATACAAGTTAAGGTTTCAACCCTAACCGGTTTGGCTCAGTGGATAGAGTGTCGGCCTGTGGGCTGAAGGGTCCCAGGTTCGATTCCGGTCAAGGACATGTACCTTGGTTGCAGGCACATCCCCAGTAGGGGGCATGCAGGAGGCAGCTGATCGATGTTTCTAACTCTCTATCCCTCTCCCTTCCTCTCTGTAAAAAAAATCAATAAAATATATTTTTTTAAAAAAACAAGTTAAGGTTTCACTCAGAGAGTGCCTCCTTCTCCACTCATCCAGATCCAACCTATTCTTCAAATTTCAGCTAAACATTTTCCCTTCCAACTTCTGTCTGAGAAGCTTCCAAATGCACCAGCCATAGAGATTCCCTTTTTCTCTAAAGCATAATTGTCTCTGCTGTTCATTATATCTTGTATTTCTTGGTTGCTTTGCTTTTATTGAACTGTCCTCTTCTCCATAATCAGAGTGTAAACTCCAGGAGGGTTAGGAAAGTGCTTTATTTCCTTTTCAACCAGGAGAGGGTGTTACGATGAGCCAGTCATAAGGTGCTGTCTGGGGGAGTCAGGAAATCTACCAGAGGAGATAGCCCAAAACAAGGTTCTCTCAGTTGTAGGCCTCCACTTAACCAAATGGTCCAGCAAAGGCTCTGGTTTTCTCTGTCTTCCTTCTTTCTATACTTACCTCCTTTTGAAAGCACATTCAACTTATACTCAATGCTTTTGGTTCTGCATCACTGATAAGACTTCCTTCGTTTCTTTCTTGTGAGGTCAGGAAAAGCTGAGCTAGAAATAAGACTGCTTAAGATTTAATGGGTACCTCTGTATTATGCATGCTGTGGTGCTACTGCATATTGATTGGTTCCAGGTCACTGGTTGGCAACCCTGTACTCCAGTTCCGGAGTGGTGTTTCAATTGCAGACTTCACTGTCTGTTGAGCAAGTACATTATTTGTGTCAGAACAGAACATAAATAAATAATAATGCAGCAGACCTTCCACCAAGGGATTTTTGTGTTCTGCAAGCAGGTACCATGGTAGCATATGCCCACTTTATGAGTAGCTGGCTCAGAGTGGAAAAACTGTATGAATTTAAAAAGCATAGAAATGAACTTCCAGTGTTTTTCCTCCTTAATTAAAAAATAGGCTTTGTCATTTGAATAGGTATTTGCACACCCATATTCATAGTAGCATTCTTTACAAAAGTCAAAAGTTGGATACAACCCAAGTGTCCATCAATAGATTAATGGATAAACAAAATGTGACATACTAGTATACATACAATGGGATATTATTCAGCCTTACAAAAGAAAGAAAATTCTGACACATGCTACAAGATGGATGAACTTTGAAGATATTACACTAAGTGACATAAGCCAGTCACAAAAGAACAACTATTGTATGAGTCCATTTATTTGAGGCACCTATAATAGTCAAATTCACAGAGACAGAAGTAGAATAATTGTGGTCAGGGACTGGCGGAAGAGAGGAATGAGTTTGTGTTTAATGAGTACAACGTTTCAGTTGGGGAAACACATTTTCTTAAATTCACTAAGCAGTGTTGTTCGCAGCATAATGGTAGCGATGACTACACAACAATGTAAATGTACCTAGTACCACTTAAAAATGGTTAAAATAGTGAATTGTCACTTAAAAATGGTTAAAATAGTGAATTTTGTGTTATGTATATTTTACTATAATAAAAAGGGGAAGCTTTCCTGACCAATCTCAATAATATTTCTTGTTTCCTCAAAAGTAACAAACGGATAAGAGACTAAAAACAGAATCCTACCCATCTCTTCACTTGGCTAACTACAGCCTAGCTGTTCCACTGAGTTATACAAATAAGATTGACCCCCTGATTAGTTTCTACTTAGTTGTTAAAAAATAAGTTGTCTAGAGGAAATACATATTTTAATACTGTTTTAAAACTTTTCTTTAAATCACAACCTTCACATACCTAGATTTTTATTTACTCTGCCCTTTAATATTTCCCATACAGATTGATATCTGAAATTCCATGCACAGTGGCATACAACTTGTATTCCAAAAAAATAAAAAAAGAATAAATAGAAGTTAATATGCACAGATAACTTGGGAAAGGAAACACATTTTCTTAAATTCACTAAGCAATGTTGTTCACAGCATAATCTTACAACATCCTGCATATCAACAACTAGTGAACCTCTTAAAATTCTTACCCTAGACCTACTAAATCAGCATCTTTGGTGACTTGTAACCTGCATTTTAAATTAGCTCCTCTAAGTTACATCTATATACACTAAAGTTTGAGAATCAGTAAACTAAGACAGAAGTAAATGATACCAGTATCAGGAATATCTCTCCTAAGAAAAGAAGGAAAATATGATCAGAGAGGAATTGGATCAGAGGACAGAAATATGAGACTGGGTATACCAAAATCAAAATTATAACATGTCTTTACCATGCCTCCCCACTGTACTCATTAATCCTTTAACTAAGATAGACATTGGGATCATGTCACAGATTTTAATAACAAAATGACAAAGAAGCAAAAGCTTTCAGGAGGAAATGCACTGAGGGGAACAACTGGGTTTATTAAGTGTTTTGTAGAATTTGAAGGAAAAACCTAGTGTGTCATGTATCAATGGCAAGAATGGGAACAGGGCACAATCTCTTGATATTTTCATCTTTGACCAGCCTGTCCAAACTCAACTATAACTTTGTATTTATTATATAGCGTTTACATTTTATTTGAATTGCTTGAATAATACAGGGCCACCCAAAATTCTCTATGCTTTGCTTCCTTGCAGTTTTCTGTCTTGCATCTTTGAAAATTGTGGAGTATCTTCCTATGGCCCAAAAATATCACATAGAAGGTGTTGAAGCAATTAAAAGGAAGCATGAAGTGGTTTTGTCTCTCTGAAAACTACTTTTCCAACCCCCCCCCAAAAAAGGGCAGAGGGCTTAAAATCCCCCCAAAAAAATAAAAATCCAGATAAAGGGCAGAGGACTTAAAATCCAAAGCAGCAAAACGTTAAATAGTTTAAAATATTGTCAGTTATGCCTTAGTGTTGAGAGCAAAATGATGTGTTTCACTTTAGAAATGGAATTTTCAAACTAGTGACAGGATGTCCAAATAGAAACCTCTGACAGATCACTGCAGTTACAAATGTGCAGCTAACAAGACGGGGAAGGCCTGGAGATGATGATTTGATTATTGTCAGGTTTCTGATGGTTATGTCATTATAATGAATGAAATATCTGAAAGGAAAGAGTGAAAAAAGCAGGTGGCAGGAGTTTTAAAAGTATAACAAATAAGAGAAACCAGTGAAAGGGACAGGGGAACAGTAATCATCGAAATTGGATAAGAACTATAGTGGCTCAGAGTTTCAGAGATCAAGGAGGATGATAACCAAGAAAGTGGGGATTTCAGATGCATGAAGCATAAAATGTTCAGGAATTTATGAACCAGTGTGGATTGACTAAGTAACATTAAAAAGATATGGTAACAACTTCCACCTTTCTTTTAATTTCCAAATTTTATGCCAAAAGGCCATGGCATTTATTTATATGTATGTACTGATATCTATGTAAGTATGTATATAAAACTTCCCATTATGCAATCATTTGATTTGTGCTATTAAACATGTATATGGGCATTATAGAGCTATAAGCACTAAGCACAACATAAGCATTCTCTTCAGGTTGCTAATTCCTAAAAAAGGGAAGCCATTTGTTTTAGTTGTTAGTTTAATTTTCTTCCCAAACTATTGGCATAGGAGGATGAATTAATGAGTCAATTTGATGTTAATGAGAAAATTACACTGTAGGGTCTTTTTCTCTGAAAAGAAAGTATTCTTTCCCAACATGAATGGTTTTGAAACCCAAAATAACACACTGTCATGGGAATTTAAAGCTGGAAATGCCCAGATTATTTTAGGAACTGAGAACCAACAAAGTTCAGGTGACCTAAAACTAGATAGCATTTTAAAATAAAATCTTGAAGAAATGAAAGTCTCTGTCCCAGATAAATTATAGTACGATGAGGTAATAATGAATCTTACCATGTGAGTGGCCAGGGACTATTAAGGCTGAGTCTAAATATGTATTTCCCTTAAATCATCCTATGTAGGGTAGACATAGGATTCAGTTCTCTCAGCTCACATTGATAGGGTAAATGGAGTTTTTTATTGCAGCTGTGTTTCTGCTGATAAGGCAAAATGAAGAATACAAGTACTTAATCATCACATCTTCTCTAAAATGATACAGAAAAACTTATTTTTAGCTGTCTACTGTGATTTTTTTACCT
This sequence comes from Eptesicus fuscus, assembly GCF_027574615.1. NCBI lineage: Eukaryota > Metazoa > Chordata > Mammalia > Chiroptera > Vespertilionidae > Eptesicus > Eptesicus fuscus. The sequence continues at coordinate 39,488,827 of NC_072475.1, forward strand.
TTCCTCTCAATTATGTACATACATATTAGTTTTTAAATTGCTTACCTACACAAAGTACATTAGTTTCTCATAGATTTGTAGTCTGGCTTCATGTTTATTCCTCTACAGAAATGAGCACATCTCTGAAACTATCCAGTAACAAATTTAAAGCTATATGCTTAGAAAAACAACTGGGGAACAGAAAGTCATTTTCTTTTAGCTTGTTTAACTAGAGACAAACAGATGTACCAAAATGAAAACTCTGTACTATTTATGATTGCTTTCCCTTTGTCCTCTTCCTCCTCCCTGATTGTTGTTGAGCTGGGGGACTTAAATAATGATATTATGACATCTGGATAGAAGAGTTGTCCACTTTCAATTTTAAATTAATCCATTTTTGGTATCCTTAAAAATCATGTTTCCCCACTGTGTTGGTCATTAACTGCGATGCAGCAGCATTCTCTTCTGATGCTCCCCCATCTCACTTAGTGGTCTTCGTACCCCACTGAGAGATTGATAAACTCCTTCAAGTCTGCTGACTCTCACCTATATTCTGGATCTTTCAGTTCTTGTGGACTCAGAGAAATAAATATTCACTGATTTCTTTATACACTTGTTGGACCACAAAGGTCCTAGGGATGTCAGCGGGCACTCTCCATGCCATACCAGCCCTCCATATTCTCTGCTCTTTTGCTCCCCAGTTGCTATGGTGTGGTAAACCTCAGAAAATCTGCCAAAGTCCCAGACAGAAAGAGTGATTCACAAAGAGTAAACCCACTAGAAGAATAGGAGGAGAAGGGATTTACCATCACTCTCCCCAGAATTCATTCCAAGGGAGAAATCTATATAGGAAATGCCAAAGCAGTCCTAGCCAGTTTGGCTCAGTGGATAGAGCATTGGCCCATGGACTGAAGGATACCAGATTCTATTCCAATCAAGTGGTCAAGGGAACATAACTTGGTTGTAGGCTTGATCACCAACCAGTTGATGTGACTCTCTCAAATCAATGTTTCTCTCTCTCTCCTTCCTCTGCCCCCTTCCACTCTGTCTAAAAATCAATAGAAAAATATCCTCCACTGAGAATTAACAAAACAAAAAAAAAAGAGAAAATTCTGAAGCTCTCTTTATTTGCCTATATCTCCATTCCCATTCTAAATCTTTATACTTATTTAGAACTAGTGTCCTGGTACATGGATGCAGGCACATTGAAAGAAAATTAATTAGAAGAAATATTTTAATATTGCTATTCACCCTTTCTCTATAATAGAAGTGTCAACCAAATTCACAATCGACAATGACAGATCAAAACACATGCGTTGCGTGTGATTGGCGCCAGCAAGAGCTTTATATGTATAGCACATGCGTGAGTCAACTTAGCCTTTTATATATATAGAATAAACTTGCTTAATTAGACCTGCTTTCTGATTTAGCTAAACTTTTTCCAGCCCAGTGAAGCACCCCAACTTCTCTTTCAGGTAATTGTTAACAACACAGCAGTAAATATCAACACAAAGCAGGTTATTATTGTAGATCACGCAGGGAGAAAAAAGGGTAAAATATTTAACTGTAGCAGTGTTTGACTATATTCTGCACAGTGAGAAAACCTGAAGTCATTTTCAAGTTCCACCATTTCTTACTTATTTTCAGTCAGGTCAAGATTCTAAACTTTCTAAATCTCCATTTTCCAGCTAAAGAAAAGAAAATAGGATTCTACCGTGTCTCCTATCTACCTACTCCAGGACTTCTGTGAGGATCAAATGAGATGAGGCATGTGAAAACGCTTTACAAACATTTGGTTAAATTGTAAAATGTTTGCACCTGGCTATAAAGTAAGTCGGGTTCCTGGGCTGAAGAAACTCCAAGGAGGCTGGTCACTAGGGAGAGGAAGCCAGGCATTGCTACGTGACGTCATTACCTGGCACCCACAGCCACTGTTTCCGGGCTGGGCTTGGCTGTGTGCACATTTTGCGCCATGGGGTCGTGGCAGCATTGGCTGCAATTTGGTGAGGTGTCGCTCCGGGGTAGTGGCAGGGCCTGTGTCCCACTTGAGGGAAGCCGAGTGTTGGTTTGTCGGTGCCAGGTCCACAGTGCCATTTACTTTTAAACTAGAGGCCCAGTGCACAAAATGCATGCACAGGTAGGGTCCCTAGTGGCTGCTGGCTGGGGCCTCCCTTCCCCAGCTGCTGGCTGCCAACCAGGGCCGCCCTTCACCGGCTGCTGGCTGCCAGCTGGGGCCTTCCTTCATTCTGCACCATCCCCTGGTGGTCAGTGCACGTCATAGTGAGCAACCGAACTCCCAGTCAGTCGAACTCCCAAGGGGACACTGTGCATATTAGGCTTTTATACATATAGATGGGCAGTGCGCATCATGGCAGCTCCTGCATTGAGCGTCTGCTCCCTGGTGGTCAGTGCATATCATAGCTACCGGTCAGATGGACGAACACTTAGCCTTTTATGTATATAGACAGCTGCTTTAAAAATCCTTGTCTGTTAATCCCATCATCTCTGTCATTTCTAGGTCTGTTTCTATTAAAGAATTTTTCACCTGACTATGAGTCACATTGCATGTCTAGTAATTTTTTATGGATATTGGACAGTGAATTTTATTGTTGAGTGGTTTTTATATGTTTCATTAAAAAGAGTTGAGATTTGTTCTGGCAGGCAATTAATTTTCTTGGAGATTAACTTGATCATTCTGAAGTTTCTTTTTCAACTTTATTAAGATGAATATACAATGGACTTTACTCTAGGGCTAGTTTTAGCCCTCCTTCTTAGGACTAAAACTATAAGTATAGCCTTTTGGGGAGTCCCTACTGAATTCCCTCATTGCAACAGGCCTTTATATCCTAGTTGGTCAGAATTCAAACATCTCCCAACCCTGTAAAACTCTGATGGTTGTTCAGCATACAGCTTCCCTGTAGTTGGTCTCTGTCTGGTCTTATAGAGTCTCACCCTACACATATATAGTTCACTATTCAGTCAAATACTCAAAAGGACATCTATGCAAATTTATGGCTTTCTTTTCTTGATTAGCTCCCTCCTCTTTGGTCCTCTGCCCCATATATTCCAGTTGCTTACCCCTCCTTAAACTTTCATATCTATCTTCTTGCTCAGCAAGGTGGCCATACTCTGTCTGGGTTCCACCTCTGTGCACCATTGTCCAGTAAGTGCCTCCAGCCAAAATACTGGGCAATTTTAGGACATATCTACCCTAATTCCCTTCTCTCAGACACTGCAGCCCTGCATTACCTGTTATACAATGTCTGAAAATACTAGTTTCATATATTTTGTCCAGGAGGGAGGGGAGTGTTTATTATGGAAAGGTCAGTCTAGCACTAGTTAATCAGTCATTGCTGAAAGTAAAAGTCAAGGCTTTTGATTTTCTCAATATCTACTATTACTGGCAAGCCCTAAGATAATGAGTATCCTTCCATGATTGTGCCCAAGTGAGAAGATCTCTATTTAATTATTTTGACCAGAAAAAAATAATAATTCATAAATCATACTGTCATACCTTATCCTCAATTGTCATAGATATGTAAACTATTTTGTAGAGTCAAATTGTATCACTACTATAGTAACTATAATCTAGATATGCAATGTAGAGAGACAGGACTAGAAGACTGATTTACAAAATAAGACAAAAGAGAAATTACTGTGAGACAGGAAGGTGAGACCTAAAAAATATTTCTGGAAGAACAAAGAAAAAGCAGCTTCCTGGAGAAAAAAGAAAGGATTAACTTCTCTTTTCTAACAAAATTGAAGAGTATCAGACTTTAATAATATAGAAGCCTACAGTCAAAGACAAAATAGGGAGCTGGGGTTTACACACTGAATGGCCTTAGGAAAATAAAACATAATGCACTACAAAGAGGGTAAACAGAGGCTACAGAGAGAAAGATCTAAAAGAATTTTCATGGTTTCCTCCAAGACTTTAGAATGGATATGGTATGGCTAGCCTTAGAACAAAAAGTGTCACATGGGTCTTACATGGAACTTAGGAGAAGCTAAAATGAACACTTATGATAGAGTTTGAGGAAAATTTAAAGGGTGTACAAGCATGCTAGAAAGTCTCACATGAGTTCTGAGACAAGGTAAGGCATCAATATTTGAAAAAAATCTTATATAATAAAGATGTAATATGCAAATGGTCATTACGCCATGAAGTGTAATGACCGACCGTGTAATGGCCGGGTCACGGATCAGCAGGAGGGTGGGGCAGCAAGCTACAAGCGGGCAGTGGAGAGCTACAGGAGGGGTCAGGGCAGCAAGCTATGAGGGGGAGGCAGGGGGAGGGAAGTGGGGGAGCTACAGGAGGGCGGGGCAGTGGGTGGAGAGCTACTGGAGGGAGGCAGTGAGCTACTGGCACACGGATTCGCACGCAGGGCTACTGGTGTGTGTATGTAAATACAGAATTTGACCAGAAAATTTCAGCACCAATATGCTGTCAATCCACTTAGCATTTCTTGTATAAAACATATTTGTGCTTAATCTTCTTAATAGAATCTATCATAAGAACACTTAAAATTCAACTCTCTCCATGAATACTGGGAAAGGGGTTTGTGCTAATTCCATAACACAAATTTCCAAGTAAATGATATAAACATGTATTTGATTGAGTCTTATGCCACTAATTAATTTCTTGCTACAGAGATATGAGTTATCTTTCATTTTGCCAGAAGTAGGAGCCAATGGCAAAGGCTGGGAAATTTTTAATTATACAGAGATAATCAATGAGATGGTATTTGTTATTGTGAAATTATATTATACTATTGTGAATTTTATTCTTCTCTAAATCTTTACTTTTTTTTTAACTTTTTTTTTTTTTTTTTTTTTTTTTTACAGAGAGGAAGAGAGAGCCAGAAACATCGATCAGCTGCCTCTTGCACACCCCCTACTGGGGATGTGCCCGCAACCAAGGTACATGCCTTGACCGGAATCGAACCCGGGACCCGTGAGTCCGCAGGCCGACGCTCTATCCACTGAGCCAAACCGGTTTCGGCTAAATCTTTACATTTTAACAAGGGTTCTAGTTCTTTTATATGTTAAACTGATAAAAGCTTTAAAAAAGATAATCCATTTTTCTTTCATATCTAAATCTATAGGTATAGAATTAAGAAAAATTCATCAGGATAAAAACCAAACATCAACAATAACCATTAATGCTATCTTTTTTTCAATTAGGGTGTTTCTATGACTTGTTCATCACTGAACTCCAAGTACTTACAGGTGCTTGGCACAAATAGATACTCAATAAACAGGTGAATGAATGAATTACAGTTCTCATATTCATGCTAGTCACCATGGTGCCAATGAAAATGAATACAATAAACTCTGGATCACCAGCTAATAAAAGGTCTAATGATCACAGAAAAAAAAATCTTTCCTAACATGATTATGTTTGGTTTTGTTTGTTATTATTGGAGAAGTAGTTGAAATGTGGCCACGGATATGGACATGAAATGGTTAACAGCAAAGCCCTATGCTGCTAGGGTTTTGGAGTGATGTTTATAGCTCAAAAAGGGAAGTCATCTGGAGTCAATGACTCTTGCAAAATGGGAGATAATTTTTTACTCAGTGTTCAACCTGGAATTTATTTTACAGAAATCACCAGGGTAGATAAGAAATCTCCTTAAGCCGAAACCGGTTTGGCTCAGTGGATAGAGCGTCGGCCTGCTGACTGAAAGGTCCCAGGTTCGATTCCGGTCAAGGGCGTGTACCTTGGTTGCGGGCACATCCCCAGTGGGGGTTGTGCAGGAGGCAGCTGATCGATGTCTCTCTCTCATCGATGTTTCTAACTCTCTATCCCTCTCTCTTCCTCTCTGTAAAAAATCAATAAAATATATTTAAAAAAAAAAAAAAAAGAAATCTCCTTAAGCTCTAGATCTTGGACAGGGCAAAGTAAAAGCATCACAAGCTTAGAAAACCCACTGATAACTGAAATTAAAGCAATTCCAAACCAAAAGACAATGAAATGTCTACAAGTCACATTACCACTCTAAGTAAGAAGTAATGATTCAACTCAGAAAGACACTGGGTATGGTACAAGTGTGGAACCCAGTAGACTGAACGATGCAGAATTTCTAAACATTCCCAGTCTCTTCAGCTGTTCTTCATATAACATGGTTTCCAGTTGCTTTGCCATCATGGTTTGTACTGCTCCAAATAAGCTTCAGTGTCTTAAAATGTGGCATCAAAGTACACCACAATTGTGATGGTTAATTTTATGTGTCATCTTGTCTAGGCCTTGGTGCCCAGATATGTAGTCAAACATTACTCTGGATGTTTCCGTGAGGGTGTTTTGGGGTGAGAGTCAGATTTAAATTGGTGGATTTTGAGTAAAGCAGAATGCCCTCCACAATGTGTTTGGGCCTCATTCAATCAGTTGAAGGCCTGAATAAAAACAATAGACCAACCTCTCTGGAGCAATGGGAATTCTGCCAGCAGATGGCCTTCAGATTTGAACTGCAAAATCAGCTCTTCCTGGGTTTCCAGCCTGCCAGCTCACCCTGCAGATTTTGGACTTGCCAGCTTCAATAATCACATGAGCCAATTTCTTAATACAAATCTCCTTACACACACACACACACACACACACACACACACACACACACACAGATCCTACTGGTTTTGTTCCTCTGAATAATCCTGATTAATATACCAAATATGCAGATACATTCCAAATTGCACAGAACTCCACAGAAACTGTCCCAGATACAATGAGATCAACAACAATTAACAAAAGATAAAAGACAAAAAACAAATGTAAGCCAGGAGAGATGAAAAATAAAGGGAGAGAGAAAATTGCATTTGCTTTTTTAGCTGTCACATAATTTAACTTATATTTGAACTCATAGGAAAAAAAATACCTTTACAGCTTAAAAAAGAAAATCATCCCATCTGCTTCTGGAATTCCATTACCATGCTCCCTGCAACCATCCAGAAAGCACTTTTAATCCAAGTTGAACCAACAACATGGACTGCTTTTTTGGAATACCACCTTTTGTCTGTTGCTGTAATTTCCAAATTACATGTTTTATTTGCCATAACTACCTCCCAAGCCAAGACATGGTCCCACTGCCCAAAACTGGAATTTATTTACAAGTTCCCTTCCATGCATCCCAGTTAATTAAGCCTTGCTTGCCATATATGTGACATATATGACATATGTGTCATCCTCACTCTGTGATATCTACATGTTAATATTTGTACATTGTCATTTATCCACCCAAACATATTTATTTAGTACCCGATATGTTCCAGATACTGAACTATTTATTGAGTACAGTTATGAGCAAGACAGATATGGCCTTTACTTCTGGATCTTATATTTTAGTGGGGAAGACAGATAATCAATAGGAAAATAAATTATGATACCTGTTATGATGGAAATAAATGGAGTGCTGTGGGATAGAAGAGGTCACCTTTAGGCTGACACCTGAAGATAAAAAGAAAATAAAAGAGAGGGGAGAATATATCAGAAAACAGCAAATAAATATTCTGAACTGAGGAAACTTGAAGTATTTAGAAAATATCAGAAAATCTATAGACTGTATAGTTAAATCCAGATAACTAATGGATAGGGTTGAAAATGAGGTAGGATATTTGAAGACCAGATCATAAAGGGGTTTATAGTGAATTTATTAGGAAGGATCAAAGCGTAATGCAAAAAAATTACCATCTATGATAATGGATACAAGCAGAAGTGTGTGTGTGTGTGTGTGTGTGTGTGCACGCGCATGTGCCTGGAGAGTTTGAGAAATTCATAATTCCAGAGTGAATATGTATAGACATAGAGAGAAATGATTAGAATGTATATATAGAGAGAGGGGTAACATGCAAATTAGCCAAGACACCCATAACAGTCACGACTGGCTCAGGAGGAGGCTGCTTGCGCAGATGGGCCCAGAGCGGAGACACAGCACACAGGGGAGGCTGCCCTCGCTGGGAGACAGCACAGCAACAGTCCCGCCTCTGCACATGAGCTGCAGAGGAAACACCTTTTCTTACAGCTCATTGGCTAAGCTCCTTGTACACCACTCGCAGTGTTCTTGGTAACTTGAATAATAAGAATCCAAGAAGGTGACCTAGGGTTTTTCCACCTCACTCATGGAGGAAAAAAACGAAGATCTGATGCTGGAGGGGCTAAAAAATGTCATATCCTGCCCTAGCCAGTTTGACTCAGTGGATAGAGCCTCGGACTGCGGACCGCAGGGTCCAGGTTCGATTCTGATCAAGGGCATGTACCTAGGTTGAAGGCTCCTCCCTGGCCAGGGCCCAGGTCAGGGCTCATGCAGGAGGCAATCTATCAAAGTGTCCCTCTCACACTGATGTTTCTCTCTGTCTTTCCCTCTCTCTTCCACGCTCTCTAAAAATCAATGGAAAAATATCCTCAGGTGAGGAGAAAAAAAGAAAGAAAAGAAAGAAAGAAAGAAAGAAAGAAAGAAAGAAAGAAAGAAAGAAGAAAAGAAGAAGAAGAAGAAGAAGAAAAGAAAAGAAAAGAAAAGAAAAGAAAAGAAAGAAAAGAAAAGAAAAGAAAAGAAAAGAAAAGAAAAGAAAAGAAAAGAAGGAAGGAAGGAAGAAAGAAAGGTCATATCCTATGAAAGAGATATCTTGAAAATGCCTAAAGAAAGTTATCATTTTTTCATGGTGAAGGGACTGGAGTCCATGTTGATGAAAACACCTTGGTGGCTGCAGCAGCCAGCAGTGGCAGCAGCAGCAGGGTGATGGGGGTGGCGCCTTCCCCTGATCACCTAGTCACCTCCTGCAGAGGGAGGCCAGACTGTGGCTTAGGCCCACTCCCCGCGGGAAGTGGGCAGGCTGGGGTGAGGGACCCCTCCCCAGTGCATGAATTTCATGCACCAGGCCTCTAGTATGATTATAACAAGCTGAAACACAATCAATGATATTGAAACCTCTCTACGGGTGAGGCTGGGTCCCGGGTCCGGGTGAGGCCGTGCGCCCCTGGATCTGGGTGAGGCCACGCGCCCCTGGGTCTGGGTGTAGCTGGATCCCAGGTCCGGGTGAGGCCGTGTGCCCCTGGATCCGGGTGAAGCTGGATCCCGGGTCCGGGTGAGGCCACACGCCCCTGGGTCTGGGTGAGGCCACGCACCCCTGGGTCCGGGTGAGGCCACACACCCCTGAGTCTGGGTGAAGCCATGCCCCTGGGTCTGGGCGAGACCAAACTAGAGGGAGTCGGACCTGCATTACCACCATATGTCCACCATCCAGAGCTGAAAAGTCAGTGCCGACATGTACACATAAGGAACTGGTGGACATTGAAATTGGGTCTCAAGGGAACTGTTGGTCCAGGGGGAAACTCGCTGCAGACTGATTCATTTGCCTGTCAGCATAACTATTATTGCTTGTCTCACATTCGGTTCTTTTAAGTATATTTCTAGTAGCGCATGATCTGACTCATCTAGGGGAGATGATGAACAACATGGACTGATGAATGGGAACAGACCTGGAGGTGGGGAAGCATCAATCGGACTGTCGGGCCTCGGAGGCGGGGGAGGGAGAGGTCAGCCAGGGGACTTGTGTGCATGCATGCGAGCCTGGCCGATGGTTGGGGACAGCGGGGGGGTGGGGGCATCCATGGGGAGGGGTGTGGGATGGGGTGGGGGGATGGGGACAGGTGTGTGGCTCTTTGATCAATGAAGAAATTGAAAGGAAGAAAATAAAATAAATAAATAAATAATAAATAAATAAATACATAAATAAATCCTCTCTAAAGAAGTAATCTGTTAACAAATCTGAGATATTCCTTAAAGGTACCTCTCCAGCTATCTATTAGTATGTGCATAGTTAGGCTGGGGGAAGAGGGGTACATAGGGAAGTAATAGATTGGGTTCAGTATCTTCTTGTCACTGATTCAACAAGAATAGTTCATTATCCATTTTATATATTGGACTTCCATTTTAAGAAAGTTTTAAAAAATATTTGAAAGCTGCTTCAAAAACAGTAGTTATCTGTATATTTATAAATGTATATAATCCTATATAATAAAAGAGGTAATATGCAAATTAACTCTCACACCCTCACAAGATGGCTGTCTATGACCAGGTCAGCAGGGGGGTTAGTGAGGGATGACCAAATGACTGAACAGCAAGCTGCGTGGGGCGACCAGGCCAGCAGGGGGATTAGTGAGGGACAACCAAATGACTGAATAAGCAGGCTGCATGGGGCGACCAGGCTGGCAGGGGGGTTAGTGAGGGACGACCAAACGACTGAACAGCAGGCTGTGAGGGGCAACCAGGCTGGCAGGGGGGGGCAGTTGGGGGCGACCAGGCCAGCAGGGGGGGCAGTTGGGGGTGACCAGGCCAGCTGGGGGGGGGGCAGTTAAGGCGACCAAGCAGGCAGGCAGGTGAGCAATTAGGAGCCAGCAGTCCAGGATTGTGAGAGGGATGTCTGACTGCCGGTTTAGGCCCAATCCCAAGGGGTCCCAGATTGGAGAGGGTGTAGGCTGGGCTAAGAGGACCACCACCACCCTACCCCCCCACCCCCTGTGCACGAATTTTGTGCACTGGGCCTCTAGTATATAATGTATATGGAGAATATACATAAAATCCTGTATTGACTCCCATTTCACTAAAAGTGAAAGCCCAGTTCCTCCAATAGCCTACAAACCCTGCACTTCCATGCTAACTGTTTCTGCCACAGTCCTCCTTGCAGTTCCTCAATACCTTTATGCTTTAGGACCTTGGTACTGATTGTTCCCTCTGCCTGGAACTCTTTTCTCCCAAATTGGTTGAATGATTAATTCCTTTACCTCCTTAACATTTTTGCTCAAATGTCATCTTCTCAATGAGGCGTGCCCTGAGCATTCTATTTTAAAACTACTACACCCAACCTTCTATACTTCCAATGCCCTTTACCCTGATTTACTTCTTCTTCTATAGGATTTATCACCTTCTAATATATCACTTACTTACTATGATTATTGCTCATGTCTATCTCCAGACATGGCCAGTATGTAAGGTCCCTGAAAGCAGGAATCTTGGTGTATTTTTTTTACTATTTTATCCCTAACATCTGAAACAGTGTCTAATTCTCAACAAATATTTGCTGAATAAATTCATTAATTGAAACAATTGTATTTGGAAATTTGACCACTCTATGTCTACCAATAAGCAAATGTGATACCTAAAGTGAGTAGGATCAAAGTTAAATATTTACACAGATATGCTGGATCTTCCAATGGAGGAGAGCAATAAACTAAATCAATAATACATTCCTAGTTTTGAAATTCTCCTTTGGTCATGTCATCAATAAAATAAAAAGGAGTTGCTGTTTAATAATTTAAAAAGTATCAATCACTTTCTCAAAGAAATGTCCACATTGCATTAAAAAATGGGTATCAAACCAATCTAGAATGCAGGGACAAGAAATACCATTTATTTAACATCAATTAAACTGTCAATTTTTCTTGGTTATAATCCTGACATGTTCCCTGACAATAGTATTCTCAGGCATTACCACAGAATGGGACTCTAAGAAGCTTGTAAGTTTGAATCTTCATAAGCAGTCATGACAAAGTACCTGAAATAAGCACACTGACCTACTCCATGTGAGCATTACCATGAATCTTTAAACTGTATTTTTCAACAATCATAATGAATTTGTTCTAAAATATCCTCATATTATTTCCAAATCCTTTATGTAAACAAAGAAAAACATGGGGGAAATGGCTGGCTGAGAATGGCCACTGCGTATAGTCAAGCATTGCACATCTCTGGAAGTGTCATGTATGTTGTTCATGGTACATGGATTATGATGTAAATGCACCAACAACTTGACCCATTCTCTGCCCTAGCATTGTACAGTGATCTTTTCTCTTGGAAAAAGTAATTCAAAATTACTGAGCTAATCAATCCTAGACAGTGAAATATGAACTGATTTACATTAAAATAATATCCTCAAGACAGTTACAAGTAACTAAAAAATGGAGGTGTAAGAGACACAACTATCTTAAAATGATTCTATATGGTAAGTTACAAATCCTTGTTTAGTTGGCAATAGGTTTTCTGGTAAACCTTAGAAAATTTGATACCCACATGATCTTATGGCACCCTCAAGTGGATAAATATTAAACTGACAATGTTTTTCTCTTGAGGTCTGTGATATGAAAAATAAAAAGATAAGGTGGTGGAATTCCTTCAAACAAAGACTATTAGATAAAGATATACCAACCCTTATCAGAAGAGCTCATAGTTTAAGTTATTTCTTTTAAAATGAATATGGAGTTTTGGCTGATTTAGCCATATTTTCCATTTAGTATTCTTCATTCTTCCTTGTGTAAACTGGGTGACCCTGAATAAGAACTTTAAACAGAATACAAATAACTACTTTAAATGGTAGCAAATGTGTAATCTAAACATCTTGCACTATGTACTTAGAAATGAAATCAAGTGTACCATTTTAAGAAAATGTTCAAGAATATCTTTAGATGTTAACATAATAATAGATATTTTTATTGAGAATTGTTTTTCCACTTATTTATACATTCAGTGATTGATTCTTGTATGTGCCCTGACCAGGGTTTTTTTTGTTTGTTTGTTTGTTTTTTAAATGTCATTTTCCATTTTATTTCTTTTTTTTTTTAATATATTTTATTGATTTTTTACAGAGAGGAAGGGAGAGGGATATAGAGTCAGAAACATCGATGAGAGAGAAACATCGATCAGCTGCCTCCTGCACACCCCGTACTGGGGACATGCCCGCAACCAAGGTACATGCCCTTGACCGGAATCAAACCTGGGACCCTTCAGTTCCCAGGCCGACGCTCTATCCACTGAGTCAAACCGGTCTTGGCAAGGGTTTTAACTTGCAACCTTGGCATATTGGGACAATGATCTCACCAAATGAGTTCTCAACAAATTTATATTGAAATAAAATTTACTCTCAAAATTATAGTCTTTCTATATCAGGGGTGGGAAACATCTGGCCTACGGGTGGTATAAGGCCCTCGAAATCATTTGGTCTGGCCCTTAGGGGGTGAGTTAATTAAATGTTTGAACAAAACAGAAGGCTAATTTTTAAGTGGATAATCCTATATGGCCTGGGAATGATGTTATAAATATCCAAATGGCCCTTGGCAGAAAAAGGGTTCTCCACCCCTGTTCTATACAGTAAATTTACTCTCCAGCAACTCTGCTTGTGAAGAGTCGATTAAGATCAAGTTGGAATCCTAAGTCTACCTTTTACTAGCTAGATGACATTGATCAATTTACTGAGATTCTCTAGGCCTGTTTCCTCAACTGTTGGAGAGTGGGAATTTTTGAGCATGCTTCCAGAGAGGCCGTGGACTATGCCCCAGATAGAGTTGTCAGCGCTGACACTAGGCCAGGCCTTGAGATAGGGTCTCATGGCCCCTTCCCAGCACGTAGGCCTTCTTTCACAGAACACTGTCGGCTTTCTGAAGAACAGGATGACCCTGTGAATAACATGGTCGTCATTGGCATGATCCTGATGTTGCTTAGGAAAAACTGTTTTGTCTTGGGTTGCTTGCTCTGCAAAAACCGGATGTGGTTAATGTGCTTAAAAGCAGTCCTACACAAAGGGTCGCGGCTGCTCTCTGGTCTCCCTGCGTGGAGAATGGCAGAGCAGTCGCCCAGCTAGTCGCTCAGCCCGGCCGGCCAGCTAATAAAGGCTCCCTACATTTTAATTTGGTCTGGGCTCCAGGGGTCATTCACTCACATTCGCTCCACAACATCAACGTCTTAAATGAGAGTATATGAGATAAGTGGTTAGGTTCTTGAGTCAATAGGTCACAATTACCTTTGAAAATCACTTGAATTACCAAAAAATAACAAAACCCACACCTATATTTACTTTAGTGTACACAACACCTTAAGTAAATCTTCGAGGCACTACATTTTGAGAAATCCCTTAGGTAAAATGCAAAACAAAGCATTTGTTCTTATGTTTAGGCATTCAAGTCATTCTAGTTTTAAGGTAACGCTAAAACAACCAACAGTGAATGGGCTATGGATGGAGGACACAATTTCAGTGCTTAATAAATCTTAACTGTTTTTCTTTCTTCTGCCCTTTAGCCTATGGGGAGAGCTCCCACAGCAGTGGTTTTAGGGTGGTTATGCCTGAGACGTAGGCAGGGATTTATCCAGCGAGTATTTGAGGGGAGGAACCTTTGTAACCCCTTTGGAGGTCTCACCTGTTTGGGGCACTTGCACTTAGACGCGTCTCACTAAATTAACGGACGAATTATTATTTACCCTGGGTGAGAGCTCGGGTCATTGCGACGGAAGAATAACAGCCCGGAATTTTTAAAAAGTGAACTTGTACACACACAGCGCTACCTCGGAGCCACCGTCAGGCCCGAGCGCAGGAAATGCCCAGCCCCGTCCTTCCGGCTCCCGTAGTCGCGCTCAATTTCGCGAGACCGACGGGAGGCACTAATACTTCCGGGAGGCCACTTGGAGCTCCTGTGACGCGTGCTTCCGGCGGCTCCCGGGCTGCGGGCTCGGCCTCCGGGACCGCGGGGCTCAAGGAGCGGGCACGGGGGTCGTGGAGCCCTGCACTCTCTCACCATGGACCGCGACCTTCTGCGGCAGTCGCTGAATTACCACGGGCCGTCCTTGCTGTCCTTGCTCCGTAGCGAACAGCTGGACAATCCTCACTTCCGGAGCCTCCTGGGGTCGGCGGCCGAGCCTGCCCGGGGCCCGCCGCCCCAGCAGCCCGTGCCAGGCAGGTAAGGAGACTGGGGCGACGCTCCCCGACGGGGGAGGGGACCCGGCTCGGGGCTCCGCTGCCTCAGCCGGGCCGAGGAGTCCAGAAGGAGCCGGAGCCTTGGAGACGGCGCTGGTGCGGAGGGCTGGATGGCGGAGGGTGTGCGTGAGGGTCCTGCGGAATGCGGGCTGAGCTTCTATTTCCCTGGTAATGGCCTAGCAGAGGTGCAGAGTCTTTAGCTAAAAATCCCTCGGGCTTTCGTACCTGGGGCTGCGGGCATCACTCTTGACGTTTCCCCGCCCTCCAACAACCGACTGGCCAGTGAGGGTTAAAACTTTTTTTCTCGGATGATGTATGGGCTGGAATTTAGGATGGACCCGATTGGTGCTCAAATAAATTAGTCTCCATAAGTTCTGTTGTTGTTGTTTTAAGAAAAGAGAAGAAAGTCGACAACGCTGAAATACAAAAATTCATTTCCAAAAAGGCGGATCTGCTTTTCGCACTTTCGTGGAAGTCAGATGCACCTGCAACTTCTGAAGTTAATGAAGACGGTGAAGGTGAGCTGTGTCTTAAAAAATTTTGTGATTTGCGGTTATTTTAACAGTACTTCATTCGGATAAAACAGAACACAAAACTATGCTTAGTAATTTTGTTAATTTTTTTTTCTTTCAGATTCTTATGCAGTCATGCCACCTTTAGAGCAATTCATGGAAATACCTAGTATGGATCGGAGAGAGCTGTTTTTCCGAGATATTGAGCGTGGAGATATAGTGATTGGAAGAATTAGTTCCATTCGGGAATTTGGGTTTTTCATGGTGTTGATTTGTTTAGGCAGTGGCATCATGAGAGATATATCTCACTTGGAAATCACAGTAAGTTACTCACTTTTCAGTCACTTGATTGCTTCTGGTTTTGAGTCGCTTCAGTGAAAGAATTATTTTGCATATGTGGAATTTTTTTTTAATATCATTGATCAGCTGCCTCCTGCACGCCCCCCTACAGGGGATGAACCCGCAACACAGGTATGTGCTCTTGACCGGAATCGAACCCGGAACCTTTCAGTCCACAGACCCATGCTCTGTCCACTGAGCCAAACCGGCTAGGGCTGCATATGTGGAATTTAATGAACAAGCTGATCTACCAAACAAAATACAGACAGACTCAGAGCAAGCAGACAGCTCACGTGGAGGGCCAGAGGATTGGATTGATTGAGGAGGAAGAGAGAGAGAACAAGGAGAGAACTCAGTGTGGTTATTGGAGGTGGGGTTGGGGGGAAGAGGGCATAGAGGGGATAAATGGTGATGGGAAAAAGAAGAGAAAGAACCTGAAAGCAATAATAAAAAGAATTATGTCTTTGCATCCAGTTGTACTTAAGTGTACCCTGCTGACAGTTTTGAGAATTGAATATTTTAATTGGAGGAAAAGTACCATTTTCTTTTTAAAAATTCTTAGCAGTGAAAGAGTTACTCCTCCGTTTCTGGTTTTGGGAGTTTTTTTTGGTCTCCTTGGTTGGCAGGGATGGGGTCCTTTTTCAAATGTTAAAAGAGATGTCAATGGGTATGGTGAGATTGATTGGTATTTGGGCTTATTTCTTTTCTAACTGAACATGTTCTTAGTATTTGGCATTACATACTTGCATATGGATAATTTAGAAATGAATTCCTGGCCTATTTATATCTTCACAGTAATTGAACGTGATGTATATATTATGAGATACTTTGCCCCAGATAACTAGTCCTGAATTTGAAATAATGTGTCACTTTAAAAGGTTTGATACTTACTGTCTGTCAAGGCAGATGAAAATGAAGAAAAGCAGAAGATATCACAGACTGGATAGCAGACATACACTTGGGAGAATTCATATTTCATTTTCATTGGAATTCTCACACTGGACAAATTTTTGTTTCATTTTTAACAAGTGCAAAATATCTTTTTGCTTTATCATCCACACTCATATTTTGTTCCTAAAACTAATTGCAAATTTTATGGGATTTTAGTTTTTGAACTGACTCAAAAATCTTATTTAATAGTGTTTGGACACAGAAATGACTTACAATTTAAATCCTTACTAAAATTTAGACTTTAGGATGCTAGTTAATTGTTTTAAGGTTATATCAACTATTAGCTATTTATACTTAACAAGTAGGATAAAAGAATACCCTTTTCACCAATGAATAGGAAGTCTGTTGTTTTAAAATACTTCTCATTGCAGGCTCTTTGTCCATTAAGAGATGTGCCTTCTCACAGTAACCATGGGGATCCTTTATCGTATTACCAAACTGGTGATATCATTCGAGGTGATCAATTTCATCATATTAATAGAAAAGTAACATTTGTCAGATTTTTTAAATTAATTTTGAAAATGTAGTTTAATAAGAATAGTGTGTTTGAAAGGATTTTTGTTTGTTTGCATTTTCTTGCTAATCAGCTTAGTTTTCTTATTTTTTAAGCTGGAATCAAGGATATTGACAGATATCATGAAAAGCTTGCAGTATCTCTGTATAACTCGTCTCTTCCACCACAGCTATCTGGTATTAAATTAGGTGTAATTAGTTCTGAAGAGCTTCCTTTGTATTACAGGTAATTTTTCTACATTAAAACAGTTTCTTGACTTAAAAAATGGCAAATTTTGTCCAACTTCTAACAACAAAGTAATTTCAATTTCTCTTATTTCAAAGTATGCTCATATATTTTTATACCCTTAAATTTCTTCAAACTTGATAAAAGAAACCCAGTAATAATATTGACACACTTTCATGTACAAGTTATAGTATAAGTATTTAAACCCCATGCGATAATTTTATATCTTTAACAGAAGTGGACATGCTAATTAATTTTTTTTTTTCATTTTTTGTTTTTCTTAAGGAGGAGTGTTGAACTAAATAGCAATTCTTTGGAATCCTATGACAATATCATGCAAAGTTCCTTGGGATTTGCTAATCCAGGAGTAGTTGAATTCCTCCTAGGAAAATTAGGAATAGATGAATCTAATCCCCCATCTTTAATGAGAGGCCTACAAAGGTATAGTAAATCAGTATTATTCTATTAAGTGGTAAGGTATTGAATGGTGTGGAGCTCCAAAGTGGCATAACTGAGGGATATATTCAACTATACTAAGCCTAGTGGCAGCAAATATGACAAAGGTTGAATGAACTAGGTGATCCTGTCTCCTTCTGGAACTAAGTCTATTATCAGTAATTAGAATTGTACCAGGTGACCAAATAGAGAAAGATTTAGAACATAAGAATTTTGTGTATACCCTAAAGAAAAATAATGTTTAAGAATAATAGTCATTCCTGAGAATTCAAGAAATTTTTTTTGTAAATGGAATACAAATTTCTTGCTTGAAATTCACTTTTTCAGTGTTGTGTTTTTATTATCTGTTAGGCAGTAAACTATAATTACAAAAATATTTATATGGTTTGACTTTTTTTTAATAGCAAAAATTTCTCTGAAGACGATTTTGCTTCTGCATTAAGAAAGAAACAGTCTGCATCTTGGGCTTTAAAATGGTATGAAGACTTTGTCTTTCAACAATTGAATTATCTGGCATAAAAGGTTAGGGTAAGGCAAGGAATTCTTATGTCATCATTAAGGCCAAGTTTGTTTATAAATGAATTAAAGTGAGTTTTTGACATTAGCTTTCTTATTGGTGTAAATGATGTTATGTTGTAAACTTAACAGACTTAAGTTTTAGCCAATATCATAATTCTTTTTTCAAAAGGAATTGGTATATTGATATCTAGATTTCCTAAAATTTGTTACAAAACTATGCAACGGCAGAATGCGTTTAGGTATTTGGAGAGTATGGAAGACTAAATATTAGCCAAATTTGATTTGCTTTAAAATTTTACCCATGCTAACATTTTGTTTTGTTATTCTGTGAAATTCTTGTGATACTTTTAGTGTGAAGATTGGAGTTGATTATTTTAAAGTTGGGCGCCACGTGGATGCTATGAATGAATACAATAAAGCTCTGGAAATAGACAAACAAAATGTGGAAGCTTTGGTAGCTCGTGGAGCATTGTAAGTGGATTGTGGGTTTTAAGGAATATTTACAAGGTGAATGAGCACAAGATTTATACATAGCCCACAAGATAAATTTCTTACTTTGTTTCATATTTCCAGATATGCAACAAAAGGAAGTCTGAACAAAGCAATAGAAGATTTTGAACTTGCATTGGAAAACTGTCCAACTCACAGGAATGCAAGAAAATACCTCTGCCAGACACTTGTAGAAAGAGGAGGGCAGTAAGTGTCAGACTTTGTTCAGTAGTATAGGTCCACTGTTCAACCAACTACTATAAGATCTTGAACTTAACATAAGGAAATAGCATCTTTAACTCAATTCAGACCATTCTTAGTTTCGATTTTGGTTGACAATGTTTTTTAAGTATAGTCCTTTTTAAATTTTCTAGTCATTTTTTTCTTATTACTGGGATTCTAATTGGATGTATTTTAGTGATTTGAGTTTATTGTCCTAAATGCCTATTCTCATTACATAGAAATGTAAATGTAAAGGTACAAGAAATTAGCTAAATATTCTTTTCCCGGACATACACTAGAAATTTTAATAGAATTTACTTTCTAATTAATTTCATCATTTTAGTAGAAAAAATACCAGAAATATGAATTGAGAGCTCCTGTTGTTAATTATGAATAAGGTTTCACTGTTATATTCAGTTTATTGCTCAACTCTGCCCAGTAAAATCCACAAACTGCAGATTAAATGGAAGATCATATATTAAGAAGAAACCCTATATCTTATGTTACTCTTCTGAGTTTTTGTAAATATTTAATGACTAATAGACTGGTCTAATTTATAAAATATTTTGAAGGAATATATGTTAAGTATAAGTAATTTGCTAACAACTTTAATAATTTTAAAAGTTTATAATTAATAGCATTTTTTGCTATTAATTTTTTAAAATAGAATTATCTGTTTTCTCTTTCATGAATTTGATCATTCCCGTTTGTATGATCATACCAGAATTCCAAATTGATATTTTTGGAGTATTTGTTAACTCATGTCAACTTCTGCTTAGATCCAAGTGATTGGAGCAGCTTTTTACATTCTTACTAGGTAGATAGCTAGTACCTACTTAGGTGTGGTTATCTTATTACCCATATGTTGGTGTCTTTTTACTAAGTGAATGGCAACACCACCTATCCAGTTACCATAAGCCATAATGTTGATCATCTTTGACTGGTCCCTTCCCACATACCATCTGTCACAGAAGTTATCCAATTGAAGCCATTGAGATTTTCTTAATTTCTTTTACAGTAATTTTTCCTACTTTGAAAACTGAAAATATATTGCAAAGTACTTTCACTGCTTTATAACCAAATTTTCTAATTCTGACTTTTCATAGCATAGACTTTTGAGTGTCATCTGATAATGATCCTATCTATAGGCTAGTTGTGGTATACATGTATGTGTTGGTATTTCCAACTTAACAGGAAATATCCTGAGAAAATATTTCTGTGGAAAGGAAAATTCTTCATAAACTGCTAGCAAAAGCCAGCCAATGTAATTCTGTGGTAAAGGTCAAGATCGTACAATATTTACAGAGGGCATCAGTTGATCATGCATTATACTAAAATGCTAATGCTGGGCCCGCAGCATAGCTTTAGTTACCAGTAATGGATTCCTATTTGTTTTACTTGGGGGTTTATTTTGTTTTTCAAACTGAAATATAACTCATTTAATATGTTACTTTCAGGTGTACAAAGTAATGCTTTAAAATATAGGGTGGGGCAAAGGTAGGTTTACAGTTGTGAGTACACAAAACAGAGTAATTTGTGCATTATTATTTGTTAATTATTTTTATCTGAATGACTGTAAATCTACTTTGGCCCCACCTTATATGTATATACTGCAAAGTAATTACCACAATAAGTCTGGTTAACATTCATCGCCACACATAATTATAAACATTTTTTTTTATTGTGGTGAGAACTATTAAGATTTCTCTTAGCAACTTTTAAATATACAATACACTTTTATAAACTATAGTCACCATGTTGTACATTACATTTTCAAAACTTATTTAATCTTGTAACCAAAAATTTACACCTTTTAACCACTTTCACCCATTTCACTCACCCCCCAACCCCACCCCTAGCAATCACCAGTCTGTTCCCTATATCTGTGAGTTTGGTTTCATTTTGTTCTGTTTTATATAGTTTTACATGGTCTCTTTACCAAAAAAAAAAAAAAAAAATAGTCAAAAGCTATGGTTTAGATATTACTCAATTTGGAAAGTAAGTTGCTAAATACATTTTTTTCCTAGTAAGTTTTCTCCTATGAGCCCTAGACCTGTATGCGTACTTGAGGACTTTATTTTTATAAAAGAAAACTAAATCTTCTTCTCAAATTTAGGTTAGAAGAAGAAGAAAAATTTTTAAATGCTGAAAGTTACTATAAGAAAGCTTTGGATTTGGATGAGACTTTTAAAGATGCAGAGGATGCTTTGCAGAAACTTCATAAATATATGCAGGTGATTCTTTATTTCCTCTTAGAAAATGAGTGATATTTGAAACTAATGCCAAAACTTAACTTTCTTCTGTGGAAAATTATTGTAGATTACTTAAGGCATTATGAAAAGTTTCTTTCTAGATAGAGCTTTTCCTAATTGGGTTTGATATTGCTTCATAATGCCTCTACTTTATTTGTTAGTACTCAAAAGTAAAAATAAAAATAGCCCTATCAGAAAATTCTAATTGCCTAAATTTGGTGAGTGGTTTTGAGTACTATCCTTGTAGTGAGCTTTCCTGGTGGTTACAGAATTCAGTGATGTTACGGTAATTGAGCTAATTCTAAAAATCTTTTTGAGAGATATTTTAAACTGTCTTTTCCTGTAATACTGATGATGATGTTTTCTCATGCATTTTTTTCTGAATTGGACCGTTGCTGCTGTGTCTGTGACATCTGGTGCTGCTCATCCCCATCCTCAAACTGGAAAATGATTTCTTATGTAATCATGCGTCCAACTGGGCTGTGCTATTTTTTAAATGGTTTGTATTTGAACATGGTGATTCCTCCCTCAATTCACCTAAATGGAATGTATTTGAATTTTTTTTTCTACAATCTGTGTCCTGTTTAAATTTTGAAATAACTTTTATTTATTTTTTCCCTGTCTTGCACTCTGGGTTATGGGTACCAATGCAATGGCTTCCCCTTTTTTCATGGAATACCAACTGCAATATGGTCCTCAATACTGTTCTGGCTATTCCAATGATTGATGCCAAACACCTGTATGATTAATTTTTATGTGTTAAAAATAATTGTTTACTGCTGGATATGTGGTGATTTGGGTATACCACATTTGGTTTCTGGTGGGGGGGGGTGGTTTGAAAACTGGGTTTTAAACATTCTTCTATTTTTAACATGTGGTTTTTTCCGATATCTGGGTTCTAAAAGAAATCTTTGGAATTAAGAGAAAAACAAGCTGAAAAGGAAGAAAAGCAGAAAACAAAGAAAATAGAAACAAGTGCAGAAAAGTTGCGTAAGCTCTTAAAAGAGGAGAAAAGGTAAACTGTAACATTCAGTATTTTTTTACTTAAAGCAACTACTGAGTTGAACCCCACAGTGCCATATAGAGGTAAAGTAAGTAAAAATATAAAAGTATTTCAAATCATAACCAGTTATTCTTAGCAATAATGAGTACCAGAAATTTTTGAGAGATTAAGGAAAGTGGAATTGTAAGGCTAGAAATCTGAGGGTAAAAAGAATTACTGTAACCTTAAATTTGAAATACATAATATTATTTTAATTATCTGTATTTTAGGGAGAATTGTTTTAGAAATAGAGCAGTGGTCTCAACTGGGGGCAGTTTTGTCCAAGGGACATTTCTGGTTGTGATACTGGTGGAGTGCTATTGGCATCTAGTGGGCAGAAGTCAAGGGTGTTGCTAGACATCCTATAGTGGTGGTGTAGGAACCTCCACCCCGACACTGCCACCCTACACTTCCAACAAAATGTCCGTAGTGTTGAGGTAGAGAGTTTATATCTATGCTCTAGAGGTGGTTAGATAGAAAATTTTAATTCCTTTACGTGTTCAGCTGGTCTTGTTTTTAAGGTAATGTTGGAAATGTCACTGTGTCTAACAGAAATGGATTTGCTTAGAATGACAACTGTCTACACAAGTATTTTTTCCCCAAAAGTAGCGCTTGCTGGTACAAGTGTAACTTAGAGTAACTAAGATTACTATAATTGCTTATCTAAGCCACAGCTTTTATGAAGTCTTTAAGGGGAACGAAATAGAACTAAAAGCTTTATGGATAATTAAGAAACATTTTTGTACTTAACATCTGATGAATTAACTACTTTTTTAGGCTAAAGAAAAAAAGAAGAAAATCAACTTCTTCCTCTTCAAGTGTTTCTTCTGGTGATGAATCAGTTTCTTCATCATCATCCTCTTCCTCTTCTGGTCACAAAAAGCATAAGAAACATAGGAGGAATCGTTCAGAGTCTTCTCGAAGTTCCAAAAGGCATTCAGCTAAGTCATCCTCAAATCAGATAGATCAGAATAGGAAAGATGAGTACTTCCCAGTTCCAGCCAATACTTCAGCGTCTTTTCTTAACCAAAGACAAGAAGTGGAAAAACTACTGGAAAAGCAAGATAGGGTACCATATCAGAAGAAGCAGGTAAAAGAGAAAGATAGATGCCCCATCTCTTCATCTTCAGTTGAAATTCCGGATGATTTTGGAGGTAGGTCTGAAGATTCAAGAGATTTTTACAATAGCTATAAAACTCAGGCAGGTAGTAGCAAAACGGAAAAGTCATATAAATATGAAAGACATTTTTCCAATAGAAGGGATTCCTCAGATTCCTTCTCTAGGAATCCAGAAGATAAGTTAAAAAATTATGGTTATAGAAAATTTGAAAAAGACACAGATGGAAGAAAAGAGCACTATAGAAAGTGGGAGCCAGGTTCCATGAGGTATTCCACTTCTCCAGCAAGCTCTGACTACTCTTCTAAGTCAGTTGAAAAGTATAAAAAATGTAATTATTCTGGATCACGTGATTTCAATAGACATGAGCAAAGATATCAATTAAGTAAAAGTCATAGAGAATATGAAAGAGAGGATAATTATGATGAGAGTATTAAACCAGAGGCTCCAGAAGAAGAAGAGCTAAGTAGCAAGGAGCATTCAGAAAGTGGAGCTAAAAAAAATTTACCTCAGAATTTACTCAATATATTTAATCAGATAGCTGCATTTGAGAAAGAAAAAGGAAATAAGCAAAAAAAATAATATTCCAAGGGAATCAGCACTGTTTTACTAAAGGCTGTTAAAAGTTTTGGGTCTTTTAATCATAACAGTCAGTGTAGAAATCGCTGCTCCTAAGATTATTTTTTTTTTTGTAGAGCTTGCAGAAAGCAAATGCTTTTTTTAAAAAAGCTTTACGTTCATTATCATTTAATCTTTATAACAATTTTTTTTCAGCAAATGCTTTCAAGCTGTTGTGAAACTGCGTCTTTTAGTTGTAGGTTCCCTTTCACAGCTTGATTTGCAGACTTTTCATATATATGTTTATGTACAGTATTCCTTACTCTGATTTAAACTTCAGTTAAAGATAATTCTCCAAGTCTTGTTTCTTCATTGTATTTTGGGGTATGAGAATTCCTTGGGTCTCCCTTATCCTGCTATTTGAGAGAAAATTAAATTTGTGCACTGAACACCTGGGTTTTTTCATCAAAAATTATTTCATTCTCTTTTCTGTTAAATTAAAAGCCATCAACTTTTGAAAGAGATATGTTCTTTAAGTACTATTTTATATTTACCATTTGTTTAAATATTAAATTTTTACATAACTGTTGTTTTAAAATGGTAGGCAGATTATCTGTCTTGACTAATTGGCCTCTAAAGCCTGATTCAATTACAAGAGACTTGTGTACCAGCTTAACAAGTACCTTAGGAATAAAGCCATGAACATTAAATAGGGACCCATTTTACTTATTTCTTTCTATTTGTCTGTCTGTCTGTCTACCTACCTTATTGCTTGGTAGGATAGCCCTAAGAAATTTTTTAACTTCAAGTATTGTCAAGACTTTAGAGGCTATGTTTGAGGCGAGAATAGATCAGGATAGAAAAGAATCCTTCTAGCAAAAACATAGCAGTGACTAGAGAAGTACAGTATAAATCTGGTTTTCTCTAGAAATAAATAGGAAACTCCTAGTATTGCAGATGTCCGTTTTGTAACACACAGCGTATTTTTAAATAGGCTAAAGCTGGCCTGCGGTTCTGCTTTTCTTCCTTGACACCTCCTCTCCCCTGATGCTTTCCCGGTGCCTTTTTTCTCAGGGTCTGAATAAGATTAGGCCAACAGAGCTTGGTTTTACTCAGAATAAATTCCAGGAACTAGAGCTGAAGAAGGGACTTGGATTGTAAGGATCCTCCCCAAATTATTGAAAAGAGTATAGTTTATTATTAGGGAGACAGAGATAGGAGTCATAGTGTTGTGCTTATAATGGCCTTTAGAATCTTCCCAATTTAAGATTCTAGACACTAAATGATAATGGCCTTTTAAGACTATCACACATGATGACTCTGGATGGATGGGTTGGGAAATAGCTGAGCATCCATCTATAAAGGTCTAAGAATGATTGAGGAGGGAGACACTTGCATTCCTTGTTCTGTCTCACCGTTCTCACCAACAGTAAAATACCAAAGCTTTTAAGTATAACTAACAGGGTGTATGCTATTTGTGACCTTCGGATTTTAGTGATGGGGATTTTACATACACCATTTTTATATAATAAAATTGTCTTGAGCATCACCATCAACAAGCACTGTAATTTTCCAAAGCATCTTTGTGGCTTAAGCTTACATTTTGGTACAAAAAAAAAAAATCAGGGTTAGTACCTTGTACAATAGCCTGCCTAAATTTAGAAATTCCATCTTCCCCAGAGCTTCTTTCCTTGGACATAGTACACTTAAGCAAAGTACACGCTCCATTTTCTAAGGATGTATTCAGGAAACCCATCATAGTAAAAAAATATTGGGGATATACTGGTCAAGAATCCCTAATGATACTTCAGTTTTTTTCCATAACATCATGTCCATAGTTTATACATACACAGGCTGTGTCTTGGTTTCCATAATAAATGATAGTTGACTTTCTTACAATAGGTGGATGTTAAGATAACTCCAGATGTGGAGATAATAAGGTTAATCCCTTGTCTCATCAATTAGCATTACTACACTGAAGTTGGAACTGTTACTTTCACAGTTAAATGTAAACTTCTATTCTGGCCAGAGAGCCTAACCATTCCACAAATACTGTGCTAGGTTCTGGGTTGTAACTCAGTGGATAGAAGTTACTGTGCAGTACCTCTGTGTCAGACCATGTGCATTTTATATATATTCAGTTATATCGGGAAATGTTTTGTGTAGTTACTGTCCCTATATTACAAATGAAAGAAGCATAGAGAACTAACTTTTCCAAGGTCACAGAGCTAGGAAGATATAATCCCTGCCTTCATAGAACAGTATGTAATATTTCAAGTTCCAAGTAATTTACAAAGTAATATAAGGCAGAGAATAAGAACAAAGTGACTGTAAGATTAATCAGTTTTTAGGTTTTATTAAATAAAATCTCACACATCAGAACAATGTTTCAGCCAAACATTTATCACTACTGCCTTTCAAGGAACTGCAAATGACAGTTCTAAACAATGACAATTATAAATATATTGTTTAATATGTTTGACTTCTTTCAAGATCAAAGTAGACTGATCCCTAAAAATTTGAGCTGCATTTTTATTGATATGCATTGTTTCTCTTTCCTAGCAATTGCTTTCTTGGTGGAGGGATGAGGGTAATGCTATATTTGGGTTAACATTTTGTAAATTATATCAAAGAAGAAACTAACATTTCTCCCCCAAAAGTCTGCGAAGTATATTTCTTTGAATAAAGAAAACTTAATTTCAGGATCTTCTAGGATAAGTGAAAATTTTAATAGTGTTAGAAGTCTTCATCTTTAAACATTCCTTCCTAAAAGATTCTAAGTAAGCATAGTTGCATGGCTAGTGTGAAATAATAAAGTCAACTATTTTCTGTTATAACAGACATAAAAATAACAGTGGAAAACAGTTTTCCCTACACTTGTGTAATATGTAACCTTGTTAAAATCAGGTATAATATGTGAAGAAAAGGATAAGAAAGTTAAACATTACTTAGGCTTGACTTTTTTTAAACTACCATTTTTCACTGATAAAACTTGTCTGGTCATTTCATTTTCCACACTATTTCAGTAGGACTCTATATCATTATACAGCACCCAAAGTATAGAGTGAAATTTACTATTTTAAAAGTGAAATTTGAGGGTTTTTGTTTATAGTTTGTTCAAGAGAGATTAAAATGTTTACTTGCTGCTCTTTTTGTTTTTACCATTACTGGAACTACTACTGATAGAACTAGTTGGCCTCAAAGTGCTGCCAGATGGTGAAGAGGAAGGTGGGAAGGTTAGCTCTAATATGTTCATCGAAGCCTGAGAAGCAGTACTCCTAGACGACCTAGAAGAAAATACAGAATTATTGTAAATTTAATTCAAAATTTATACTTTAATAAAGACCCCCTCATTAATAGTGAAAGATACCATAATCCTACAACTAAAGAGAGCAAAAAGTACCTAACATTAATAGTGCTAATAATAAATTTTAAAGCATGACCTTTAATATCAAGAAATTAGTTTTTTTTAAGGAAAGGTAATGAACATAATAGTTTCAAACCAGTAGAAAAATAGTTTTAAAAACATAATAAAAATGTTTTCAACTATAATTAATTTAAAGATTTGCAAAATTCATTAAACAAAATGTAACAAAAAGGCATGTGCATATGGGATGGGTGCTGGCAGAGTGAGTAAATGATAGGTTATATAAGAGAAGAAAGTGAGTGACCTGTTTACAGGGGGGAAAAGGTGGGATCATTTGAAAATCACTACTAGCTACACAATTCTGAAATGCTAAGTTTAAAAATATAGCCCTGACGGATGTGCCTTAGTGGTTAGAGCACTGGCCTGTACATTGAAGGGTCTCAGATTTAATTCCTGGTCAAGGGCACATACCAAGTTTACAGTTTCAATCCCTGGCCCTGGTTGTGGCACGTGCAGGAGGCCACTAATCAGTGTGTCTCTCTCACCTCCCTCCCACTCTAAAAAAAATCTGTAAAAAAATATCCTCTGGGGAGAATTTACAAAATATATATATGTTTGCTCTGGCTGGGTAACTCAGTTACTTCAAGTGTCTCATACACCAAAAGGTGGCATGTTTGATTCCTGGTCAGGGCACATACCTACGTTGCAAGAGTCAATATTTCTCTTTCTCTCAAATCAATAAAGATATTAGTTGAGATATATATGTGTGTGTGTGTGTGTGTGTTTTATGACAGTACAGGGATGTTCAAGTGGCTGCCCACCATGTTTATGTAAAAACAGTTCTTTTTATTTAAACCACACCTTTTAGGACATTACTTTGTCTTTGTGAAATCCCTATATGGACTAATAAAAACTTAAGTGGCTGCTGAAGGTAGGAGATTGGAAATTTGAAAGTTAGGATCATTGTTAATTTTTATTTTGTCAGCAAAGCACAAGAGCGTTGATTGAACATCCCTGATGATAGAATTCTGGATAGCACTAAACTGAAAGTAAAGAGTAATTTCCTGTATTAGCAAGTTAAATCAACATAATTAAATTCAAATCCTGAATATTTAAAATTTTGCAGTGTGGTTTTAATAATAAAAATCATACTCCATATCTCTACATCTAAGTTACCCTTTTATAGTTAAAAATTCTCTCCCCCCCCCCCCCCCCCCAGGGTTGGTCATGCTAGATATAACCTCTAAAATTTCACCCTGCTCTACCCTACTGAAATAGCTGGTAGTCACAGAGCACTCTGCGCAGTAATGGAAAGAGGCTGGAAAGAATGTTGCTGTGCTGGCCATGTCTATATCTGTGATACTGACCTAGGCAGATGGGTAAGGAGTAGAGAGAGCACTGGCAGATCCAACTGTGGCAATGTGGGAGTGGCTGGGTTCACTGAGGTAGCAGCTGTGATCATTGAGGACATGTTTTTTTGTTGTTTTTTCTTTTATTTTTTAATATTTTATTGATTTTTTACAGAGAGAAAGAGAGAGAGGGATAGAGAGTCAGAAACATTGATGAGAGAGAAACATCGATCAGCTGCCTCCTGCACACTCCCTACTGGGTATGTGCCCGCAACCAAGGTACATGCCCTTGATCAGAATCGAACCTGGGACCCTTGAGTCTGCAGCCCAACGCTCTATCCACTGAGCCAAACCAGTTAGGACGAGGACATGGTTTTTTAACCTTCCACTTACCTTAGTGACAACAGTGAAACCTGTGAAGGAGATCTCTGGTGCCGGCGTTTAGTACTAGCTGGAGGTAGTTCCAGACCTTTCTGAAAGTACATTCAATAGCAGTCATTAGTACCACTGCATTTTAGAAGGAGAATATTTGTGATTAGATTTCACTCTGATGAATGCCATAAATTATTTTCATGAAGTGTTTAAGAAATACTTATATTTAACTAGAAGGTACAGTGGCTACCTGTTGAAAGTATGTTTGAAGGATAATGCGGATCTCAGTATTTGCTGTGACATCAGCTAACATTTCATCAATGATCTGGTGAAACTGTTTCAATTCACGAAGTTTGATGTCTCCTTCTTCTAGTGTTTCATCTTTTGTTTCTTTCAAAAGACGGATCTCTTTGGTGAGTTTTGCACACTGTTGGTCAATAGTAGTCAATTATTACATAAACCTATTTTCTAGAACTTAATATTTTTTCATGGATGAAAGGATTTGGGTTTACCATTTGGAACTTCAAAAATATATATACTAATAAAAGGGTAATATGCTAATTAGACTGGGAGACTGGACATCTTCCTATCGTCCAACTTCCTTCCAGATGAGCCACGATGGTGGGGGCCAAGGCAGAGGCAGGGGTGATGAGGTCAGCAGGGGAAGGCAGTTGGGGGCCATCAGGCTGGCAGGGGAGTGGTTAGGCAGCGTGGAGCGGTTAGGCAGCAATCAGGAGTCAGCGGTCCTGGATTGCAAGAGGGATGTCCGTCTGCCGGTTTAGGCCCCATCCCCTAATCCAGCCGTCGGACATCCCCCAAAGGGTCCCAGATTGGAGAGGGTGCAGTCCGGGCTGAGGTCCATCCCCTTCCCCCTTGCATGAATTTCATGCACCAGGCCTCTAGTGTAAATATGACAGGTCAGATTTTTTTAAATATCAATACCTGTTTAGTTACTCTCTCTAATTTTGGCTTCTGCTCCTCAACTTCTTTACTTAGTTGAAGTGAATAAGCCTGCTTCTCTGATAATTTTTCTTTGCCATTATGTGTTAAATGTTCTATAATTTCTAAAGTATTTTCCATGCTCTGCAGAAAATAAATCATTAAAATACTTATTAATTAGAATCAAAAGTAACAACTTGCTATTTGTCAAATATTCACTTAATCTTAATTCATTTACTTTTGTATATAACATACATTCTGCTGGTAAATAACACATATAATGGCTTTATAACTAACTTTTGTATGTAATTCTACTGGAAAGTATTTTTATGGTACTTGGAAAGTAATTTAGTAACTATTGAAAACATGCATGCAATTTTCAGAAATTCACAATTCATCTATTCCTTCAACTTTATTAGCAAAAAAAAATGAATTGTATGTAGAACCTGCTTACCAAACACATTGTTTTTCAGTAATGTGCTTTAGCACTTCTGTGTACTAGATTATTTTTATCTTTTGAATTTTTGTTTTATAAAACAATCTTTAAGGAATTAAATGAAAATAAGAGTACATTAAATAAAAGATAGAGGAATAGATCATAATTAACTAGCAATGAATGATTCATCAACTAACAAGTGATGATTCAGAGTCCTTCCTGTGTTTAACACTGGGATTTTAGCTATTTTAATTCTTTTAATCACATTTTCCTCATTTTAATGAGACATCTCATCTATTTTTCTAAAAAAAAATTATGGGGTAAGAAAATAGACATAATATTAGTTTATTTCTACTAAGGCTTATTACTAAAGCCTGTAGAATTACCTGGATGTCTTCCTGTAGCTCTCTGATTTGTCTTTGTTTGTATCTGTATTTTTCATCAGCAGCTCTTTTCTGTTCTTCCAGTTGGAGTTTTAGTCCATACTCATCACCTAAGATTTAGGGAATTTGTAGTTAAATTTTTAACATATTCTGTAGAAATCAATCTTAAAATCTTATATATATTAAATTTCTAACATTTCTTCTTATGAAAGGATGTCTACTTGTTGAAAAATAATATGAGCATATGTAGCAGCCACTCTTGTTTAGTCAACACAGGGCAGCTAATGTGCTATTTTCTGTGGATTTGAAATTAATCCCCTAGAGAAGTGATATGCTGTATCATTAGAACTAATAATGGAAATAACACTTTAGCACTTATTTTCAAAGGAGGTGGTTTTTCTGACAATCAAACGTGGTACATTTTTGTTTGCCATTGCTCAGTGTTCCTGCTTTTAAAAACAACTATACAGTTTTCATTGCATATATTCATTAAAATGTTAACTCCTACATACTAGATGGTGTCACTTTCTTAAAAGATTGTTTGAAATTGTTGTTACAACTGTTTAGCACTTGTAAGGTGTTTTCTAGAGCATAGATTTCTTTTTCAGCTTTGTTGATCTTAGCATCCAAACTGTCACCTTCCTTTTGAAGTTCTTCTTTTTCTTGAGCAGCCTGTAAAAATACAGAATAAATGATTAAATAAAAGTATTTCTCATGGGGGAGGATGTCTGTTTTCAGGGCAAAACATAGTTAACTCACAATAATACCCATTTGCCTTGAGGTCCATATAAAGTACCATTTATTTCTTTCATTTGATTTACAGAAGATCAAATCCTCAAGGCCTACAAAATATAGCACATAGGATACAAAACAGTAATAGAAACACAGTAACTAACCAAAGCTTACATTAAACTCTCCAACAAAAATTACCAAAAAGTCAAGCAGGTATAAACTTCACTGAGAAGGGAAACAGAGTTAACTAGAAGGAGGTTTCAAAGTAGATATTAAATAGAATATATTTCTGGCCTGAAAGAAACTTAGGAACACTTTCTCCTTTTATATCATATAGAGGAGTAAAAAGGAGGCGAGACAGGGCACACCCAGAAAAGTAAATGCTTGTCATTTCCAAGCCAGTTGTAAGTTATATGTGTTAATAGAAATAGTATTTCAACATTTTTGAGCAGTTAGTAATGTTAAAATTAGAGAAAGCACTCACTTTAGTAGCACAAACTAAATTTGAAACAATATAGAGGTTAGCACGGCACCTACGCCAAGAATGGTATACAAATTTGTGAAGTGTTCCGTATTTTCAAAAGGAAAAAATACTGCATGATTCCACTTACATGAAGTACCTAGAGTAGTCAAATTCATGGGAACTTAAAGTGGAATGGTGAATGCCAGGGTTTGGGGTAGGGAGTCATGGGGAGTTACTATTATGTGTACAGTATCAGTTTTAGAGTGTGAAAACAGTTCTGGAGATTGGTAGTGGTGTTAATTGCACAACAATGTGAATATAATACCACTGTACACTTAAAATTATTAAATGGCAAATTTTATGTATTTTACCACCTTTTAATTATTTTAATTAGAGAAAGATAATTGTGATAAATGTGGGTAGAGAAAATGAAGTTTACTAATTGCTGAAAACTATAAATTCCTCAGTGAATGGACATATTCAGTGAATTTTTCCATTGTACCTCTGTTACGGCCAGGCTCTAGAGCTATACCCTATCAATTCCAAAAGAACTGCTCCAGGTAAGGGTTACTAGGGTGTGTGTGTGTGTGTGTGTGTGTGTGTGTGTATGTATGTATGTATGTGTGTGTGTGTGTGTGTGTATATATAGATATAGATATAGATATAGATATTTAAAAGTACTCAAACCCATTCTTAGTCAAAAATTTTTAATTTACTCAATCCCTAGGTGTGTATATTTAAACCAGAAGATTGTCATTGGAAAAAAATGTTTGGTAATGTTTCAATTTTTAATGTTTTCTCTGGTATTTGTTTTATCATGCTACCAAAATATGTATAAACTACATATTAGTACATAATAAAATAGTTCATAATAAAAAATAGTAGCAAATAGCACATAGTCAAAAAACTTAGCAAAAAAATAAAGTTTTTAGATAAATTATATCTAATTCCTTTAAGTTAAGTCTAGAATTGGCAATGATTCATTCAAAATACAGTGTAGTGGAAGACCTAGGACAAATCAAAACAGCTAGAATTTAGTTGCAGATGTCCTAGTGAGCTGAATAACATTAAATAATTCTCTGAGTTCAGTTTATTTGTCAAATGAAGGGGTTGAATTTGTTCATTTATACAGGTTTCTGATTTAATTCCACATATACCTTAAACTTCTAAAACTCTGATCCTATTTGCCTCTAAATCAGAGCTTATATAATGTATACCTTTTATCCTGGATTAGAAAAGCTGATGTTTGGAAGAAATTTTTATTTATGCATTTATGTCAACATTTTTAAACATTTTCCTAGTAATTTTACTGGACAGAGTCATTAAATTGTCAGAATTGAACTGCCTTACAAAGGCTAAGAGGAACTGAAATATGAGATTTGAAAGATACTAGTCCTTCATTGGTTACTGATCATACTTTTCACTCTGGCTCTTAAGAGTCAGATACTATAAGGTGCCAGGGTGGGTAAAAGTAAAAGTAAAATCATTTGTGCCCCATAGACAAGAACCTACTGCAGGACCAAAAATAAGGGCAGTGGATTGAATTGTTTCCCCCAAAACAGATTTGAAGTCCTAACCTCCAGTACTTCAAAATGTGACCTTATTTGGAAATAGGGTCTTTGCAAATGTAGTCAAGTTACCATGAGGTCATAAAGGTGGGCCCTAATTCATAGGATTGGTGTCCTTATAAAAATGGGATATTTGGACACAGATACAGACATTCCCAGGGAAGACTGAAGAGAGAGCACCATGTGAAAATGAAGACAGAGATCATGGTGATGCTTCCAAAAGCCAAGGAACACCAAAGATTGCCAGCAGACATGTAAATATTCTCCCTCAGCCTTCAGAAGTTACCAACCATATTGGCATCTTCATCTCAGACTTCAGCCGCAGAACTGTGAGACAATAAAAACTGCCTTTGTCGTACTTGTTATAGCAACTCTAGCAAACTAATACAAGGGGTCAGCAAACTGCATATACTGGGTGAGACCGTACATATTTTAGGCTTTATGGACCATTTCATCTCTGTCAAAATTACTTGTACTTAATACACTGCTATTGTAGTTTGAATGCAGCCATAGACAAAGACTGTAATTGAATGAGGTGATGTATTATGTGTACCACACAAATGTTGGGCAGCATTTGGCTCAGAGCCATGGGTACCCCTGCAATACACCATGCAGGACACGGAATAGTGGTAAGCATTGTGACCAAATTCCTCTTCATCAGTGCTATAAACATATGTGTATGTGCCCATCAGGAAAGATCAACCTGGGGAGAATGTAAAGGATATAAGGAAGGGAAAGAATCTTGATTTGACTAAATCAATATTCCTATGCCTACCACATTCCAAAACAAAAGTGACAGTTCTAATTGGCAAGTTTTAAGTTTTTTACAGTGGTGAACGGCTAAAGTGTTTTCAAAGAGTTAAAAAATTCTCAAATATAAAATGAACATGTCAAAGATTTTATTCAATTCATTAATGAAAGAACCCGTAGGATGTTAGACAAGTTCAAAGGGAGAAGTGGAACAGCTTTAATATACACAAATGCTGAAATAAATTTGCCTATAGATATGAAACTATACCTTTTAGGGCAACAAAATGTACTGCTTGGGTTATCTTTCCTGTAGAGTTTAATCAGTTGTATTTCTACTAGCCAAAATTCATTTGCATTGTGGATAACTATCAGTTTCTACAAGTTAACATCTATCCCTACAGAGTTATAAAGTAGATTAGTCAATAGAAATCTGTCAAAGGTGTACCTTCCTACAGAATCAAGTAACCCTGGAGGGCCCGCTAGAAAATGCCAAGTCTGGTGTCACCATGCAGTGGCATCACTGCACACCTACAGACTGCTTTTCCCATTTCAGGCCATTGATAGTTTTTCTCAACGTAAGACACATTGAGTATAGTTATAAAGAAATGTTTCATTTTTACACATCCAGTACATGTCAAGTGTTATGCATAAGACATGTCAGGATGCTACACAATGCAAAATGGGAATACGTGGTAAGCTGTGGATCCTGGAGAAGGTGAAGTGTGGCATCAGGAAATTAAGAGTGTAGGATAGCCTTGATTCATTTAACACTGGCATTCATCACCTTTACTGTGAACAAAAGGAATACTCCCCTCATAAAAATGTGCCTATTTTCCTGAGAACCCTTACGCCCTCAGAAGATGGCTGCCTATGACCAGGCCAGCAGGGGGTGGCAGTTGGGGGTGACCAGGCCGGTGGGGGGGGGGGGACAGTTATGGGCAACCAGGTTGGCAGAGGGGGGCAGTTGGGGGTGGCCAGGCTGGCAGGCAGGCAGCTGAGCGATTAGGAGCCAGCAGTCCAGGATTGTGAGAGGGATGTCCGACTGCCGGTTTAGGCCTAATCCTGGGGATGGGGGCTAAACCGGCAGTCGGACATCCCCCAAGGGGTCCCGGATTGGAGAGGATGCAGGCTGGGCCTAGAGGATTCCCCCCACACACACACACCCCCATGCACAAATTTCATGCACGGGGCCTCTAGTTCATCATAACAGCAATAACAATGGTGATAGCTAACATTTAGTGAGGATTCATTTTGTTCTAGGCACTGTCTTAAGGGCTTTATATATATTTTCTATCTCATAACAAAAGTAACAATATTATCCTTATATTTTGCAATTGAGGAGACTAAAGCCCCAAGTGGTTAACTTATTCAAGGTCACCTACCTAGTCAGTGACAGAACCAAGACAGGGACAAAGACACTAACACCAGTGCTTTTAGGTACCTCATCACAGCTTGGTAAAGAAACTTAGCTGGGATTGCAACATCTAACTGCTTCCCAACACTTAACAAACTAGAGCCTACCCCTCACCCCTTGGAAACTCAAAACTTGAGAAAAGGTAAATCCTGTTAATATTGGGCAGAACCCTGAGGTACTATAGACAGATGAGTTATTAAAAGGATTTGAGAACTGGGACTCATTTCTCATATTGGTTTGGCAGGATTTTCTGAGGCAAAGTGGCAGAATGTCACAGCGTATGTGTTAGAGGCAGCTTCAAAGGACTACAGAAAGAAATTTGGAAGATTATAAGTCAAAAGCAGGGCCCATCCACTAGGGCCCATCTCTAAAGATGTGAATTGGGAGATCTGCCTACTCCTATCCATGTATAAGACAGGAAGAATGAGTTAAAGTTACAATTTCATTCCTCTTTTGTGGTGTTTTGAATAATTTCCTGAACTTTTCTGGAAAGGAAATCACACCTGTGCAAGGTATTTTTTACATGGAAAGATGAACATACTAGTGTTCAGGAAGGAAATTACATCCAATCCCTAATTCTGAATTTCCTATTATGGGTTACTAGACAAAGATAACCAGGAGATAGTAGACAACTCTTAAACATCAGAAAGAACAGCAGATTCACCTGTTCATTTGTCCCCCACCTCTTACTCTCTGGATCTCTGCTATACCAGGACTGCAATGGTAAATTGGGGTGTAAGATTTCAGAAGTGGTGTAACTCCAGGCGATGGTAAGGTCTAGAGTAGTGATAGTAGGTTTTAGGGTAAAAAATTATGAATTTTGAATAAATGAGGGGAAATGACAGGATGCAAAGATGCCAAAAAAAAAAAAATGTCAAAGAGTATTCTAGGCCTCTCTTTGACCTCATGGACTGGAGGAGTATAAAACTAATAGAGTTTCAATACTTCAATTAGCAACTAATGATTTATGGCCCTAATTAAGTGCAATGGTTCCTAGACTGCTATGAAATTTGAAATGTCATGGGAAAAAATGCCATTTTGGTTATTAACAAAGAAAGGATACTTCTTTCTATCACAACTGTAAATCAATCACAATTACCTTTATTACATAATAGGCCTGTGTTTTCTCCTCTTCTCCTTCAGGAGGCAGCATAACAACAGTAAGAATTTCATATCTATTCTTCAGCTTATCAATTTTACTTAGCCGCTCATGAAACTCAGCACTAATATGGAAAGAAAAGAAAAATTAAACACTGGAAAACAAATACTATTTTTAAAAGAACTATATTGTTCTCATGGAAGACAGTTGTATTTGTATTACTACTGTACTCAGATTAAATGTTCTCACTTTTCAATTTTATAATTCAGTGTGAAGGGTCTCAGATTTTACCCTATTTGAAAGATAACAAGTGCCACAGTTTCGTGGATGGTGGCAGAAGACACAGTTTCTTGGGTCAGAGAGAGAGCACTTGGTCACTCATGGCATGAGCTTGTATTTACATTGCTTCCCCTTGCTCCCAAGGTGCCATGCAGATGAGAAGGGGCTCAAATAAATGCTGCACACACAGTAGATGTATATTACAGCTGAGGAACCTCAGCTTAGGTAACCTAAAGACTTTATAGTAGGAAATAAGCAAACAGGCCTAACCTTTGCTCCAGAGGGAGATACTACCTCTAGATTCTGAAACTGTTCACTATCCAAATGTCTTTTATAGTCTAATGTAAATCAAAACCACAATAGTATATCTCCTCAACCCATTAGGAAGCCTACTGCCAAAGAAACAAATGAACAAAACACAGTATTGGCAAGGATGTGAAGAAATTGGAACGTCTAGGCTCTGCTGTCGGACTGTAAAATGGTGCAACCACTATGGAAAACAAAAAATTAAAAATAGAACTACCATGTGATCCAGCACACTAGTGTTCACAGTAGCATTATTCACAATAGGTAGAAGCCACCCAAATGTTCACAGACAGACGAATGGATAAACAAAGGTGATATACTGTATACATACAATGGAATGTTATTCAGCCTTAAGAAGGAAATTCTGTCATATGTTACATGAATGAACCTTGAGGACATTATGCTAAGTGAAATAAGCCAGTACAAAAAAAGACAAATGTTGTATGGTATCACTGCCTGAGGTATCTAAAGTAGTTAAATTCATACAGACAGGAAGAATGATGATTACCAATGGCTGGGTGGAGGGGAGGGATAAATGGGGAGTTAATGCTAATGGACATAGTTTCAGCTTTACAAGATGAAAAAGTTCTGAAGATGTGTTGCACAATGATGTGAATATACTTCACATTACTGAGCTGTGTGTTGAAATATGGTTAAGATGCTAAGTTTTATGTTATGTGTTTTTTACCAAAAAAAATTTTTTAAGATAGTCTAGGACAGTTAGTGATCCTCCTGACAAAGCTTGCAGAAATATGAGAAATCATGGTTTAGATTCCTAAATCTGCTGGTTAAATTTTTTCCTTTTATTCTTGTAAATTTATATTTTATGAACTGTTTTTAACTTACTTTATAATAATACTGATAACATTAATATATGCATGGAGGGAGACATATTTGCCTACTACAGCCACATTAAAGTGGCCATCCAACCATGCTGAGAGGAAACCCGCAGTTTTCCTACTCCTAAAGAAAATAGAGAGAAACAAAGATGGCGGCATAGGTAAACAACTGAACTTGTTGCCTCGCACAACCACTTCAAAACTACAACTAAAAGAC